>NC_141024.2:70087500-70387500 GCF_052040795.2 Danio rerio | reverse complement strand
GTGTTAATGTGTCTCTCTGTCGAGTTTCTTCGCTGATGTTTTGCTTTTCCTGAACACTTCCGGGATGTACACGTGGCTCAAACTCGCTCATTTTGAGGCAGGAACCGGCGGACATGCAACAACTTTAACTATGAGGTAAACACAAAACAAAACTTTCCATCCGGAGCTCCTTAACGGGACTCCACACTTGTAAACAATCAGGCTCGCACCATTCGCGCGGCTCTCGGTCCCGCCCAGACTCGTCAGCGCTACCAAGCCGACCAATCACAGAGTTTACACTATGCGTCGTTGCGACGTGTAGTTACATTTTTTGAGAGGTGCACGTCAGCGACGGCCACGGCGAAGGGCTATGCATCAGCGCCGTAGCATGCGCCGCCGTTTGATGCAGAAGTATAAATCAGCCTTTAAGTTAAATTACCCAAGGACTTTCATGCAACTGGACACAGGTGGCAATTTGTAAATGACGTCACTTGCAGAGAAAACGTGGCTGCGTGAGCGTGCAAGTGCAAATCTGCAGCCAGACTCTATTTGTTCTTACAGCAAAATAAAACCTGCTCTAGTAATTGCGTTCAAATGAACGAAACTGCTTTGCTTTGTACATGTACATTTAGTAGGCAAAAACACTATTTATTTTTATATATTTTCACTGCGCTCCTAAAATTCAGTTTCAGCCATTCAGAAATGGGTTTTGCTTTTGTGCTTTAAATATAGGGGTGTCAAAATGAATTGTTTTTTCAGTGCACCATGATGCAGACGCGGACAATTTTGTATTTGTTCAGTAACAATCACAAACGATCATTTATCTCATATGCGCTATGTTCTGGTAGCTTACTATGGCGAGGGAAGCGACTGCAAGTAATGAAGACGCTCCAACTAGCGCGTGACCACTAATAGGGGGTGTAAAGGCTGATTTATACTTCTGCGTCAAACGCCGGCGTATGCTACGGCGCTGACGCATAGCCCTTCGCCGTGGCCGTCGGCGTCGCTGATGTGCACCTCTCAAAAAATGTAACTACACGTCGCAACGACACTTAGTGTAAGCTCTGTGATTGGTCGGCTTGGTAGCGCTGACGAAAAAAAATTTGCTTAAAGGGGCTAATAATTTTGTCCCAAAAATGTTTTTTTAAAAATTAAAAACTGCTTTTAATCTAGCTGAAATAAAACAAATAAGACTTTCTCTAGAAGAAAAAATATTATCAGACATACTGTGAAAATTTCATTGCTCTGTTAAACATCATTTGGGAAATATTAAAAGTAACAACCTAACAAATAAAGATTAAACACTTCAATACCTCTATAAGAAATACATTTGCTTTCTTTCTCACAACTGGTGCATAATCTAAATTTAAATATTTAGATACACCTATTTGGTGCTTTTTCTCTATGCATTAATTTGCTCAGAGTTTAGAGGTTTTTAGCTAAGAACACCAGTCTATCCACCATTGCAGGCTTGACAATTGAACGTTGGCAGGTGATTATGTTGCCACTTGCACTGAAAACGTGTTCGGATGGGGAACTTGATGCAGGAATAGAGAGATATTGGCGAGGTATGGGAAGCTTACTTTGTGTGTTTTCCACCATGCAAGTGGATCCTCCTCTTTGTCTATAGAAGGTGTCAGTAAGTAGTTGTTTAATTCTGCTTCCACAGCTTCCTTAATGGTTACAGAGAAAACACTCTTTGCTGTAGCTCCACTCTGTTTAAAGAAACTTCCCAAGGACTTCTTGGCTTTTTTAGCCTGGGATGTTTCAGCAACTTTGTGCTGTACCTCAGCGCTGCAGCTTACGATCTCTTCCTGTTATTCCATCATCTCTGATGCAATTCTGGCCTTTACTTTGGGCTTGTTGTCTGCATTAATGTAGTACATCTTGAATCGGGGGTCAAAACAAGATGCCACATCTAGCAGCTCCTGAGTAGCATCATCTTTATATTTCTCGTTTATGTAGTGCAACATCTCATTCTTCAAGGTCTCAGTCAGGTCAGTGTCTTCATCATGCGTTAATAGCATTGAAGTGCTGAAGAGGTGAAGAACCGGCTTCACATAGGAGACCCTAACATAATCTTCTCCTGAGAGTGCATCTGTGAAATCCAGCAGTGTCTTGCTGACAGATTCCAGGACATCTATATCTTGCCAGGTTGGAATCAGATGCCTTGCCGTCTTGTCCTCAGACAAAACCTGAGTTAAAGCCTTCTGCTGCTCTAAAATTCTGCTGATCATCATCTGTCTGGAACCCCATCTTGTTTAACATTCTGATATGAGGGAATGTACTGGTAAATTTAGGGCCTTCTGTGCTTTTTCTAGGGCACTTCTGGCCTTCCAGCTGTGAGAAAAGTGACCCACCAGCTTTTTACAGATACCTGTAGCACGATCGATGCGTCCATCCCTTTTCACTGCATTTTCTGGAAACATAAAAACAAAATTAAGAAACTGCATATTAATAATTCTAATAAATAAGATAAAAAATAAATTTCTCATTAAATATCATATATAAATATTCGCAAATTTTTTCTTTATATCATATTATTTTCTATTATAATATTATTAAATTTTTTTTTACACTTTTATTATTTATTATTTTACTTCTTTACCTTATCAAAACCCAAATATAGGGACATTATTAAGTTTTGAGTCTTGTAAACAAATGGAGAATACAATTTATTTTATAAATAAATATTCGGGAAAAGCAGCTTTCAGAGAATTAAATTTGCCTTAGATTACAAAACAAAAACAATATGATAAATAACCCAACTTAGAATTTTTTTTATTATTTTAAGGGTGCTTTCACAGCTACACTTTTGTTTCGGAACCTGTCTCGTTTGCCCAGTTAGCGCAGTTTGACATATGTGAACAGGGAAAATGCGCTTCTTTACACGCCAAAGTAATCGCTCTGAGACCGCCTGAGTGAGGCGGTCTCGGCTCGATTGAAACGAACCCTGGAGCGGTTCGATTGCAGTGAGAAAGCGATCCAATCAGGGCGCGGTTATATCACAGTGTTTTATGGATATGTAATAGGCATACGGCTATATGAAGAGAGAATTATGAGTAGGGCGGGAAGTTTCGCAAGTCTCCGGATACCCGCAATCGAGTGATGATCTCCCGGTAATCTCGCGTCTCCCTCCCGGTCCTCAAATAGGCATCGTCGCGTACCCTTCTCACCCCTCCCCACAGCATCTCTCCTTAGACACGTCGCGTGTGCGCACCCTGTCAATCACCACCAAACCACCACCTCTCCTAACAGCTTAGCGGGACGCTGCAAAAAAAACCCTGACACTCTGACCAATGGGAGGAGAGTTTACTCGCACGTGACTTGTTTTAGCTCTTTTGGTCCGATTAGAAACTTTGCAGTGTGAAAGCGAACCAAACCAAGAGCAAAGAGCAACAATGTAACATTTGTAATCTCTGTTTCGGAACAACTGAATCGATTCACAGGTGTGAAAGTCAAATCCTAGATAGCAAAAGCAACAGTAGTAAAATGCATGGATATCATTTACCAATTGCAAGATGCAGCCGGTGGCCAAAGCACTGCAACCTGGTCCACTTGTTGAGGGCGGCCTCCTTTACCATGTTCTCAGCGTTGTCTGTAGTTATAGTGACGAGACGTTTCTCATCCAGGCTCCAAGCAGCCAATGCTTCTCTCATCCCCATTGCGATGTTCTCGCCTGTATGGTCATCGGGGAAAAGTGCTGTTTGCAAACAGCGACTTCTCAGCTGGAAGCCCTCATCCACAAAGTGTACAGTCAGACTTATGAGGGGTCGGTTGTTCGGCTGGACCACAAATCTGTTGTTGCTGCGTAATATTTTACTCGTGACAAAAGCTCAGTTTCCACTTGTGCCTTGCATTTGTCGTACAGCTCTGGTATGGCAATTTGAGAAAAATAAGTGCGTGATGGCATAACATATCGCGACCGGATCATGTTTGCAAGAACGTGTTTGGTAACCGTGTCTATTGGTACCGTGTCTTTTGCGAGGTGAAATGTAATGGCATCAGTGATATCTTTCTGCCGTTTGGATCCCTTCTCATACGGCGTCACACTGGCAAAGGCATTCGAAATAGTTTTTTGCTTTGGACGACAATCTGATCTGGCTCCGCATTCGTCATACAGTGCTTTGTGATGCCGACTTAAATGGTCAAACAAATTAGTGGTGTTTCTGCGAGTTGTGGCCACAAATGCCAGGCACTCCCGACAAAATACTTTTACATTTTTGTATCCAAAATACTTCCATATAACCGATGTTGCGTTTCTTTTTCCAACCAAATCTTCCATTTTGGCGCCTTTCTCCCGTTCCGCGCTCATTTCATCACGGTCACGTGGAGACTGCATGCATGAAGCATGTTACGCAATGTGTGCTGATCAATTCGTTTTTCCAAATTCCTTATGTCTAAGTTTACTCATTTATAACAGATAAATATAGAACCGTAGACAGTTTAGAAATTATATATTTTTTATTTAATTGTATTAATTATTTATTTATTTATATATATATATATATATATATATATATATATATATATATATATATATATATACACATATATATATATATATTAGCGCTGTCAAAATTAGTGCGTTAACGCATGCAATTAATTTTAAATAATTAACGTGTTAAAAAAAATTAACGCAGTTGCAGGTTTTTTTTTACTTCCTGTTTTGGTGGACGTGTGTTTAACATGCAAGAAATGTGGATAAGACCAAGGAAGCACTTTTTGAAGGCAAGTTTTTGTATAAAACAATTAGTTGCATCAGGTTATCCAGAATTTCATGCAATTTCGGGTGTTTCATTTTTAACTTTCTGTTGTAAGTTGACACCGCATGGCGAACAGAAAGAAAATCCTCCGCATTTCGTGACTCGGTGTTCCATTAAGGTAATAAAATCACTGCTTAGGCTACACGGTAGACTTTTAATAAGAGTATAATCTTAATCATATTAAAATCTGAGTATTGGTGTCTTATGTAAATGTACTCAGAACGTCTGGTGAAGTCGCGAGCTGTCAAAGACAGGGCTCATTTAACTCTGTCTATCAAACTGCCAATGACTGATTACCTTTAAACTTTCTGGCCATGCCCTAGCATCCACTTTTGGACCCTAGAAACCGTCCCATAGACTTCCAAACTTTGTGAGTTCATAACTCTGCGTCAGACTGTCCTACAGACTAATGGCTGAGCTCATTTAACTCAGTCTAGCCAGCAGCCAATCACTGATGGCCTTTCAACTTTCTAGCCAAACCCTAACTACCACATACTGCACCCTAGCAACTGTCCCATAGACTGCCATTATAGATGTTCAGATTGATATCGTCATGCTGCAGTGTGATAAAGACATGGGGGTTGTTTTTAACTGTTCATACTGGAAAGTAGCTTTGATACATCATCAGTCTAAGCTGTCAATCAACTCCATAGCAACAAAACAGAATAACCTAGGAACGGTATAACAGCAGCTATATCTCAGCATCAGAACATCGTAGAGAAGCGGGGGTTGAATTGTTTGACTCATGCTAGCACACCATCTATCTATCTATCTATCTATCTATCTATCTATCTATCTATCTATCTATCTATCTATCTATCTATCTATCTTCTATCTATCAATCTATCTATCTATCTATCTATCTATCTATCTATCTATCTATCTATCTATCTATCTATCTATCTATCTATCATCTACCATCAGGCTTTCTCAAGCCAGCCTCAAAGTTTGTTCTCAAACTTTAAGAATCTATTTTTTATTGAACCTCCAACTCTGAATCTTCACATGATCTAACACACCAGTTGTTAAGTTATCAACTGTTAGTTTCCCTTTCTTAACATTATGTATTTAAGACTTACTGCTCTTTATGAGATCTTAGACCTTCAAAGAGTTTAGGACCTGCAGAAACCTTGCATGACAGTAACTTTTTAGTGGAAATATTTACAAAGATAGAAGTAGAGGACCTAATGCTGAGCCCTGTAGCACTCAATGGTTTAGATATTCTGTGTTGGTTTTCATGTCTGCTGTTTTGTGACTTTAACTGGTGTTTTTTCACTTTAGGGCTGATGGTGCTGTCAGAAGAGACTCGGGAAGTGAATGAAATTAAAGAGGTTGATCAGTATGGGAATCACCAAGATTTAATGACCGATGAACCATCTTCAGTGGCAAAGAACACTTCATGTGAAAGAGCTGAGAAAACCAAACCTTTCCCCTGTCATCAGTGTGGAAAACATTTTAGTCGAAAACATGGCCTTAATCTTCACATGAGAACTCACACTGGAGAGAAACCGTACTCGTGTACTGTATGTGGAAAGCAATTCAGTCAAAATCGCTACCTTGAATTGCACATGATCATTCACACCGGGGAGAAGCCATTTGCCTGTCGGCATTGTGGAAAAAGATTCAGTCGAATGCGTTGTCTTAAAGCTCATTTTCGTGTTCACACTGGAGAGAAGCCGTATACCTGCCAACAGTGCGGAAGGAGTTTTGCATATAAGTCTACTCTTAATTCTCACATTATCCATCACACTGGAGAGAAACCGTTTCCGTGTGATCAGTGTGAAAAGAGTTATGTTTTTAAAAGTCAACTTAACCGGCACAAGAGGATTCACGCCGAAGATAATCATTTCATATGTGATCAGTGTGGAAAGAGTTTTAAACGGAAAAGATACTTTGACCAGCACATGAAGAATCACAGAGAGAAATTTTTAATATGCGATCAGTGTGGAAGGAGGTGCATTAGTGAATCAGGTTTGAAATCGCACATGAGAGTTCACACCGGAGAGAAGCCTTACTCATGCACAGAGTGTGGAAAGAGTTTCGGTCAAAAGCCCAACCTTGAGGTGCACATGAGAGTTCACAGTGGAGAGAAGCCTTTTCCCTGCCAGCATTGTGGAAAGAGATTCGTTACGTCATATTTGCTTAAATCCCACATGAACGTTCACACTGGTAAGAAGCCGCATACCTGCCGGCCGTGTGGAAAGAGATTTGCTCAATTGTCAGCCCTTAAAGTCCACATGAGAGTTCACACCGGAGAGAGACCTTACACCTGCGCACAATGCGGAAAGGGTTTTGCTCAGAAACATGGCTTTCATGTTCACATGAGAACGCACACCGGAGAGAGACCTTACAAATGCACGCAGTGTGGTAAAGGCTTTACAAGTAAAGAGAGCCAAACTATACACATGAGAACTCATTACACTGGAATTAAACCGTTCGCATGTGATGAGTGTGGAAAGAGATTTGTTTGTAAAACTTACCTCAACCAGCACATGAAGATCCACACAGAAGAGATTACATGCTTTCAGTCTGAAAAGAGGTTCACTGTAAGGACCCGCAAATTACACATGGCCAAGCAAGCCTGCAAGTCTGGCCACAATAGCAATCCTCAAGATTTGCATAAGTGAGCATTTCAGCCCTGTCTTGCCGATTAATCTAGCAACAAACATCCAGTGCTGCTGCGCCTGTTCGTGTCTATGCTATGATTTACTCCACGGAAATGCCTGTTTAAAGGGCCATGAAACCCCCTCGTTTCAGCAGGGTGTTTTCACACCTCTACTTTGGAAAAAGTCAGAAAAGTGGGCGTGTACACATAATACACGCTATTATGTCATGATCGTGACGCAGCTTCAAAAATTAGTTTCAAACAGGAAGCACGAATTTGCTTGAAATAATGCAAAAACAACCAATTTACACTTTTTAGTAAAATATAGGTGTCCTAATAGTGTTTTTAGCAGTGTGGGACACATATACGACTGTCAACAGCTCAAAAAATGTGGTTTGCTGTTTCGTGACCCTTTAAAGTCGCCCCCATAGTTTTAAATCAGGGAATGGCAACTGCAGAGTTTAGCTTCAACTCAAATCCAACACATCTGGCTGTAGCTTTCTAGTGATCCTGAAGAAACTAGCTGCTTCCCAATTCCAAGAATGCAGAGAACGTACTCGTGTTCTTGTGAAGACCGGTCATGCCAGGTTACCTCAGGAGACCGTGAGAACTCTGAGAGACGAGATGCTGAGTTCTTCCTGATGGTCACGTGACCATCAGGAATATTTAAACAATACAGCAGTCATACAATGCTTAAAAACCTTACAAATATACTTTGCGCAATACAAATAAGACCGATTTTAATATGGATTTCAGCAAATAGGCACCCTTAATGTGTTTAAGCCTTTTAAGGTTTTACAGATTTTACTTTTAAGATCATACAGTGGCTGTGGAAGCTATTCAGACCCCCTTGAACGTTTCACTCTTTGTTATATTGCAGCCGTTTGCTAAAGTCGTTCAAGTTACTCATTAATATAAACACAGCAGCCGATATTGACAGAAACGCACAAAATTAATGACATTTTTGCAGATTTATTAAAAAAGAAACTGAAATACCACATGGTCCTAAGTATTTAGACCACAGGTGTCAAACTCAGTTCCAAAAGGGCCGCAGCTCTGCACAGTTTAGTTCCAACCCTAATTAAACACACCTGATCAAACTAATTGAGTCCTTCAGGCTTGTTTGAAACCTACAGGTAAGTGTGTTGGAGCAGGGTTGGAACTAAACTGCAGGGCTTCGGCCCTCCAGGAATTGAGTTTGACACCCCTGATTTAGACCCTTTGCAGTGACACTCAAATATTTAACTTAGCTGTCCATTTCTTCTGATACTTGAGATGGTTCTACGCCTTCATTTGAGGCCAGCAGCGTTTGATTATACTGATTTGGACTTGATTAAGGACCTCATGGGGCAGTTCATGCAAGACAAAGACATCGGCTGCGTCCGAAACCGCATACTTCCATACTGTACAGTACGCTAAAATCAGTATGCGAGCCGAGTGGTATGTCCGAATTCATAGAATTCGAAAATCAGTATGCGAGAAGTACCCGGATGACTTACTACTTCCGGCGAGATTCTGCGAGACGCTGCTCTATCCCATAATGCCCCGCGAGCGAATTCATGAATGGGAGTGAAGCGACGCAAATGACGCAGGTAGGTCGCGTGACCATAACAAAATGGCGGATGTAGTACGTCCGAATTCCATTCATACTGCTCACATTCATACTGTATAGAACGCACTTTTCTAACAGCCGAGTAGTACGTTTACATTCAAATGCAGTACCTATTGAGTAGTAGGCGGTTTCGGACGCAGCCATCGATTGCTATGGACTGGCCAGTCCATTCCCCAGACCGAAATCCAATTTGGGACATCATGTCTCGTTCCATCCACCAGCGCACTGTCCAGGAGTTGGCAGATTCTCTAAGGAGACCGTCCACCACCTCATCAGGAGCATGACCAGGCATTGTAGGGAGGTCATACATGTATGTAGGGACCGCACACACACTAATGAGCCTCATTTTGACTTGTTGTAAAGACATTACATCAAAGTTGGATCAGCCTGTAGTGTGTTTTTCCACTTCAGTTTGGAGTGTGACTCCAGACCTCCATGAGGTAATAAATTTGATTTTCATTGATTATTTTTGTGTGATTTTGTTGTCAGCACATTCAACTACATTTCTCAGTAGTGTGCCGGTAGCGTTGCTACTTTCCAAATCAAAAGGCTTTTCAGTAGTGAAGCTATTATTTTAAGCAGGTAGCACAGTAGTGTCTACACAAGCTACATTTACTGATCGCGGATCGTTAAATGATGCCACGGCCATTCACTAATCTGTGAGGTCTGTGTCTGGTTGATGAATCTATATCAGGGGTGTCCAAACTCAGTCCTGGAGGGTCGGTGTCCTGGAGAGTTTATCTCCAACTTGCTTCAACACACCTGCCAGGAAGTTTCTAGTTTATCTAGTAGAAGCTTAGTTAGCTGGTTCAGATGTGTTTGATTAGGGTTGGAGCTAAACTCTCCTGGACACCGGCCCTCCAGGACCGAGTTTGGACATCCTTGATCTATATGACAGCGAGAATGGCGGATTCGTCTTTGTGTTTTACGGTGGTCAAAAACAAACGTTTGGGTGAGTCACTACCACCTTTCGCTCCAGTCGGTGAGGTCGCCAATCAGTCATTGGGTTGACACAGAAACCTGCTTGATGGAAAGATGACTTTAGAGGACTTATTACTGAAGCAGGACCCTCGTATCTCACCGTGTTGCAAAGTTATTTCTGATAAATACATTTCTAATCAGAAGATCACAGCGGAGGACCGCACTGGGTGCCACTCCTGTCAGCTAAGAAGAGGAAACTGAGGCTACAATTCACACAGGCTCACCAAAATTGGACAATAGAAGATTGGAAAAAACGTTGCCTGGTCTGATGAGTCTCGATGTCTGCTGCAACATTCCAATGGTAGGGTCAGAATTTGGCATCAACGAGCATGGATGCATGCCTGCCTTGTTTTAAAGGATCAGGCTGGTGGTTTAATGGTATGAGGGAAATTTTCTTGGCACACTTTGGGCTCATTAGCACCAACTGAGCATCATGTCAACGCCACCGCCTACCTGAGTATCGTTGCTGACCATGTCCATCCCTTTATAACCACAGTGTACCTATCATCTGATGGCTACTTCAAGCAGGATATATTAACGCGCCATGTCATAAAGCGTGAATCATCTCAGACTGTTTTTTTGAACATGACTATGAGGTCACTGTACTCAAATGGCCTCCACAGTCACCAGAGCTCAATCCAATAGAGCACCTTTGGGATGTGGTGGAGTGGGAGTTTCACATCATGGATGTGCAGCTGACAAATCCGCAGCAACTGTGATGCTATCATGTCAATGTAGATATATATATATATATATTTATACACGCAGTCCTTTATTTTACCCTTTACTATACATTACTGCTGTATTTTAAGTGTGCTGCACCTGGTTTCATGATTTTCTATTTGTTGTTTTTTATTGCTGTCTAATAAAACAATCATGTCTCATATGTTTCATTAGCAGTTTTGCTTTTAGCTTAGCTTGCTACATTTTCCAACGGGGGTAGCTTTTAGTATATTTAAGCTACATTTGCAGTAGAGTAACTAATAGCTTAGTTTACTACATTTTCCAAGTAGCTTGCCCAACACTGATTTTTCTTAACACCACATCATTTCTCCTGCCGCTGAACTTTCATTGAGATGAAGCTGGTTTTATATTTGCACATTTGGACTTTAACCTTCCTAAAATAATTTCAGTAAAGTATTCTTCGCAAATTCTAAATGATTGAATCATATTAGCTGCCAAGAACTATCAGAGTACAACATTGTTCAATCAATTAAATAGTCCTAAAGTTGTTTTGCAGTCGTATTTACGTGCTATATAAGACCAAACATTCAAAGTAGTGCATCGCAAGTTCTTACTGCTCTAAAACGAATGAATGTGTGAATATAAAACAAACATTACCTCAGTCGAACTTTCTTCTTCCTACAAACTTTCTTCTTGAATAAGATATAAACGTAAACCTTTTATTGTGTTACCCCACTCCCCTTAGCAGGGGAGTCACTAGACCCCATTTACTGGGGCACGTGCCCCAGTAAAAATCCCCAGTGCCATTGTAAATGCTTTGAGATGCGATTTACTTCATATTCAAAGTGTATTTTTTTTAAGAGTCGTAATTCCAAAATAATTCTCTACATACAACTGTACGTTTAAAGTTTAAATAATATGATAGCGATCTTGTTTAGACTAAGCATGGTTCCATGCATGATGCAAAAAAGGAGGCATGATGAGTCAGGGAGGTAAGACTTATTAAACCTAATTCTCGGCCATAAGTCAGGTCTAAGACAACAAGCAACAGTTAATTCTATAAAACATCTTTCTTGTATTTTATAGAAATGTCTAAAGAATTGCATTCTAATAAAATTAATATTCATGCAAAATATATATTTTTAATTTTAATAGCATCACCCCAGCTGTGTCTTTAGATTGTTTTCCAGTAACAATAAGGAATAATTCATGTTTTTGTTTACAATAATAATTGTATAGTCACAATAATACTGTTATTTGTTTAGAAATATATATTTTATCAAATAAATAATTTAAGAAATGTTATATATATATATATATATATATATATATATATATATATATATATATATATATATATAAATTTTCTTTTTTTTTTTTTTAGGGGGAGCTGTGCCCTAGTGGAGCTTTATGTCTAGCAACGCCCCTGTCTCTCACTAAACTTTATGGGATTGATTGAATCTTAGGGTCTTAAAATTTTACTCATAATGATACAAAGAGCTGTCTTTTAGTCAGAAACACACACTCACACACAATAGATATAAATTACTGATACACTGGATATGTACAGTTTACAATATAAAGTGTGTGTGTGTGTGTGTGCACTATTGGAGAATGTTGAGGTGATTTTTTTCCCAAATCGCTCAGTCCTACGTTAGACTTTTATTTTGATACTATGCTGTGACGTCACAAGCCTGCGTCGCGCTTCTGTGTTTTGCTGTTCAACGAAAAGGTTTGTGTCTTAAACGCTGCAGCCTCGTTTAAATCAAATTATAGTTTATTTTACAAGTAATGCCAAACTAATAAATGTAATGGTGTGATAGTTTATCTAATTAAAAAAACGTAATTAGTTTAAAGCGAACGCGAGTTGCAGAAACGGCGCGTCTCATGACGTAAATCTGTCAGTAAACAAACATGATAAAAACAGTTTTTAGAACTCATTTCAGTCAAAATGATCAGTTTTATTGCGCTATTGAAGTAAATAAATATCCTCTAATAACTCTGTTTGTTTTGCCAGCAACATTGTTGACACACAAACGCTTTTCTGTCTCTAAAACTGGTTTCTTATTTAGTTGTAAAGATGTAAAATATTACCTGGAGACGATTTCTGCCTCCAGCAGTGTTCAAGCTTTAACATGGAGAACACATGTGACTCTTATATTGTAGTCTCTTTCTATAATCTACAGTTGACTGTATTAACTGTGATATTTTGCGTGTGACCCGAGGAACTTTTAAACATGTTATATTGTGATTAATATTACCTCTGACATCCAGTCAAAACAGTGTAAATGCACACAAGCTAGCTTTACAAACTCTGTGTTCATAAATGTGCAATATTAATAACTACACTGGTCAACACATTCATTTTTATTGTTTATTTATGTTGTTTTTTCTCCTCTTAAACAGAGTAAAGTGTCTAAACGTAGAGGGAAACTCCTGGAGAAGCGACTGAGATCTGCTCTTCATTATCATCTACTGTTAAAAGGATGGCGTCTCTTAAAGAGGAGAGTGAAGGTCTGAGGATCACAGAAGTGTTCACACTGAAACATGAAGATCCTGAGGAACAAACGGGTTAGTTTTTATTTCTCAAAGCTGAACTCAGAGTCATTTAATCCTCAATCAAGTGTGCAGCTCTCAATCATATTTTAGAGAAATCTCATATAAGCATCTAGATGAGTTTTATTTGACATAAAGTGACTCGCATGATCAGACAAACACTACACTAACACTGCCTTCAGGTGAATTTGAGAAGATCCGGCTTATAATTTGCACGATGTCACAGTATTTAATGATTTCTAATTATTCTCCAGTCTGAAAAACAGCTAAAAACACTGTTCGGATGTTTTATTTCAGACATTTGTCAGGTTTTTGTCCTCAAACTGCTTCTGTGTGTAGGATTGAACATGACTGAGAATAAATATCATGCATGTTCGTCTATAAACATGTTATTTATCTCTCTTCTAGTCTCCGTTATAAAAATACTGTAATGATGGCCTTTGTTGGAGGAAGTATTAAATGCCTCGCGTCAAATTTAGACTGATACTAAAATCATTATAGATTTGCGTTTCCTGTCTGTTACATGAGAAAGCCACACTTAACGCATGTTGTAGTAAACTAGTGTAGAATTATTTAATTAGGATATGAGCAGGGTAGGGTTGTAACGGTATGAATTTTTTACGGTATGATAATCGTCTAAAACAATACCACGGTTTGACGGTTTCGCGGTATACGGTATTAAATAGTAATTCTCATAGCAAAGACCCTGAAAAGAATAAGAACACGTTTTCTGACTGAACAAAGGTTTTATTTCAACAAACTTTTGAAAGAACCATTTTAATAGAACTATAGAAGTCCTTTATAAAAATAAACTGAAAAATCTCCCATTTTAATAAATTAAATTAGAAGGAATAAACAAGCAAGGTCTTTTAAGATTGGACAAAAATAAACTTAAACTGTCCTTCCTTATAAGCAGGATAAATGGGAGACCAAAAGTGCAATACCAAGTTTATGGCTGTAAACATGTATTTAAAGCGTTGTTTTGTTCAGTCTAGGTTGTGATGAAGAAATGTAAGCATGTTGAGATTTTCAGGACTTAATCTTGACCGCTGAGGTGAGAGAATGTGTCCACTTGTACAATGAACAAATAAAAAAATAATAAATAATGTGTCAAAGTCCAAATAAACATGGTGCAAATCCTCAGTAAAAAAATAGATATAAATATTTACTATACTATAAATAGTTACATAACGAAACTAGATTCAATATGGAACATCCTTAGGTTTTATGTGCCAGCATGGATATGGTTGTCTGTGGATATGGATTTGGATATGGTTGTCTGCAATGCAGACAAACAGCTGCACCTTCATTTGCGTCTTTTGAAAACAGCAAGAGCAGCAGTTCGTCTTTGCTGTGTCACTGTTTTGTCATGTTTCTGTGCTGCTGTGCATGCAAAAGTACTTAGTATGAGAATTATTTCATGCAAAACTTTTTTTTTTGCGTTTTATTTAGCCGCGCAGAAATGTATGCCTATCTCTCATTCCGTGTTGTTCAAAAAGCTCAGTGTTGGTCCACAAACAAAAGTGAAACCTATGCTTATTGGTTGTGATATAGCGAGTTTGAACCAATCTGGGCATGGAGGAGGGACAATGCATCAATGGATCATGTCTGGTTTGTCCGGAGACACAGTGACGAGCGTTTCTTTGTCAAATCAGCGTTGTCAAATTTTGATGACGTAACCGCACTGATTCCGGAGCCTCTGAAAGTCCGCGAATGTTATGTGATACAGCACTGGAACGCTGAGATTCTCTTTATACGCTTTATACCAATCTTTGAATTGTATGAATCTGATCAGCGGATCAAAAGTTATTAAACATTTAAGAGCAATACTTATTTTTAGCCGCGGGCGGCTGTCTCGGTCTTTAAGGGTTAAAACCGTTGATATGCAATTGTTCATGGTATGATAATCGTGCACGTTCAAATCGTGGTAAACCGTCATACCGGTATATTGTTACAACCCTAGAGCAGGGCCAGACGGAATCTGCAGACGTTTTTTGCTATTTCTGCAGAGAATTTTGGTAAAAATCTGCAGATTTCTGCTGAATTATTTTGGGAGTATCCAGCGGAGTATCATAACTAAACCCTTAATATATTAAATAAAAAGTAATAAATTACTGAATAAAAACTGTATAAATTCAGATTTACACATTTACTCAAGTTAAAAAACAAAATTAATAATGGGCTAAAAATCTGCAGAAATCTGCGGAATTCTGCGCGCGCAGATTCCGTGTGGGCCTAGTTTTGAGTCATAAAATAAACACATACATGTTTCACAATATATCAAATTAATACTATAGTAATGCAGAGTAAATGCTGGTGGTTTTGAAGCATACTAAATATATATATATATATATATATATATATATATATATATATATATATATATATATATATATATATATATATTTGTGTGTGTGTGTTTATACACAGTGGTGTGAAAAAGTGTTCGCCCTTATTGTTTTTTATTGCACATTTGACACACTATAATGTTTAAGACCATCAATCAGAGTTAAACATTTGTGAAAGATAACACCAATAAACATGCAGTGTAACCCTTTCACTGCCCCTCTACCAAACGGTTGACTGTGTTTTTACTGTATTTAAAGAATGTCTTTACAAACAAGTCATTTAAAGAAAGATTTAAATAACGGTTTAAACACACAGCATTGTCGGTTTACAAAAAATATCAAACAAACATAATCCTGTTGCACTACTACACTTGATTTTGGTTTTATTGTAAAAAAAACAACAACAAATCAAATCAAATCAGGCTTTTATTTGTCACATACACTATCGTATAGTAAAATTGAACCCCCCAACCGTACACAGACATCCAGGGCCGGAGTGGGACTCCTTTTTAGCTCTGGAGTTTCAAGCCTTAGACCGGCCCACCTCAGTCGACGACTGACTATATTAAACTAACGTCATTTCCAATTCAGTTTCTAATTACACTATCACGTCTTTGTCAAGGACACAGCTGCTTTAGAACTTCAAATGTTTTTCATAAATATGAGAACATTAATTCTTTATAGATATCCAGTCCTTTGTAACAGTCGTCACACACACACACACAAAAAAATGTATTCCTACATAAGTAACCCAAACAGTATTTTATGTCTTAACACTGAAAAAAAAAACCTATTTTTCTCTGGTGAGGTTCGAACTCGGGTAAGCTGCGTCATTGCGTAACGTGTAGGGATGTAACGGTATTGTAAATACTGTCATACCGCAATATTAATTTTTTTCGATATTACCGTAGTCGCATGACTCGGTAAAACTATAGGTCTTCTGAGAAAATTTGCTCAGGCGAATGACGCGAACGGGAGGTCGCTGAAACTACATTTCCCATCAGCCCAGGCGTGGCCATAATCCTTTGCTGTCTGTTGTCACTACAGATCCAGTAATGCGGAAATGGAGTGTGCTTCTAGTAGCGGGGATGAAAAAGAGCTGGAGATGATCGAAACCTAAAGCGGGTGTTGTCGCCGCGGGCGTACTGAATAGCAGTGTTGTCGCGCGCGTACTGTAAAGCAGGTCGCACACCAGAAGCGCCGCTCGGCGGCGCGCAGCGCCACGCAGCGCCATCTATTTTACAATTCTAAACATAGGTTTCTATCAGGATACACACACCGGCACCGCAAGTCGGCGGCGCCCGGCGACGGCTCAGGACGCAGTTCATTTTTCAGCCGCGCCACAGAGCGCCATCTGATTAGTTTCATGTTAAATATCCTTCGAATGTGCGCGTCTGGTGTGTGATACTTTAAACTGTCATGTGCGCGCCGTGTCGCGGCGCCGAGCGGCGCTTCTGGTGTGCGACCTGCTTAAAGCAGAGTGGGGGGTTGAGCGCGCATACTCAAGAGCGTTGTTGTCGCGCGCCTACTGAAGGGCGGGACGGAGCGTGTGTCGCGTCGCGGGGGCACTTTTGATCATTTTGGAAGGGCACTTTCTATCCAATACTAAAAAGGGCATGTGCACTGCACAGGTTGAGCCCTGTGTGTGCACGTGCCTGCAAGTTGGGGAATACGACTAATAATCAGTCATGGGGACTGCAGAAACACAGCACACTGTTCAGATTGATGCAGACATGAGATCTCTATCTCACTCATGGTTTGTCCTCTTAAGTGGGGGAAAGACAATGCACAACGTTACCCACTGCTGTCAACCTGGGCCAAGTCATATCTCTCTGTCCCAGAAACCTCAGTCCCAAAGGAGAGGGTTTTTTTCTGTTGCAGGGGACATTGTAAATACCCAGAGATACCAGCTTTTACCAGATTATATTTATATGATAATTTTCCTTTAAACCCATCTCTATCCAAGTGAGTGAGTGATTAAATGTTGAATGTGATGAGTTTTCAACAATACTAAATTGAAACTTTATTTTTTTTACATGGTTTAATATTTTTTTGTTATTAAAATTGAAGTTCCTGTTTCAAAGCTTACAGATAGATGGCTAATTTGTATGTCATTGACACTTTTGGCACTTTTTTGGAGTATTTTCATAAGTTTTGTTTTTCCTGTAAATGATTCAATAAATACCGTACCGTGACATTCATACCGAGGTATTACCGTACCGTGAAATTCTAATACCGTTACATCCCTAGTAACGTGCTAATCTCTAGTCCACGATAGCGCTGTTAAGCGCTGCACTGTTATCTGCTCCTATGGATGTCTACTCTTTTTTTACCCTACTCTTTTTCTCCCCATTTTTGATTTCTGATCAAGTTATGTTAAGATTAAAAGTTAAGATTTATTAATGCAGTGAATCATCTGATTTTCATTGAGCAGGTGTAATATTCATTAATATTAATTAATATTCACTAAGGTGCCGCTGTTTGGGGTGGAATGGGGCTGCATTTTGCTCACGGGGCTGCGAGAAAATAAATAAAAAGAGCGGCGCTGCGGCAAAATAATGATTAAAAAGAGTGAGGTTATGGTCAAATAAACAAATAAATGAAAAAAGTGCGACTGCTGAGAGTGCAAGCAGCTAGGGACACCGGCCCTCGCGGCCAAAAAACGGACCGGCCCACCGGGAATTCTCCCGGTTCTCCCGATTAGCCAATCCGGGCCTGCAGACATCACAATTTTCAGGGGAGGACAGGTCACAGGAGGTAACATTTAGGAAAGGAAACAAGATACATGTCAGGAAATGGAGGCAAAAAAAAAAAAAAAACTCCCTCACACCTTGCCCTTGAGTTAGAGCAACGTGGGACCAGGGAGACAGAACAAGAGCCCCTGCAATTAAGCACTACATTGCCACAGGGGATGGGAACAGGGGGTGTGGATGTAGTCTGATGAGGGCGGGCAGCCATCTGGTCCTGCATCCATGGAGGTGCTGGTCGCAGACCCGCCTACCTCCTCAAGTGGGTGAAAGCACACACAGGCGTTGGATGAGCGGCTAGGTGGTGATTGTCTATCTGTAGTTGCGTATGTGTGTGTGTGTAGAGTCCAACACGTGTCCTTGACAGGGAGCAGGAATTTCAGAGCGCTCCTTATCCGGAAAAAGTTGTTTTTCTCCAGCCGAGACAGTCTGGCTGGAGAAAAGAAAACAGGGAGCCGAAACAGCAGGAAAATACTTCAACTTTAGGTCATTATCTGACAATTTCACAGATATTTAATGTCCCTCACTGGTCTCCAGGTCTGGCCAAATCTTGTTGCAAAGGTGCTAATTTTACCCTTATGTTGTCCAGTTTTGGGTTTAAGACCATAGTCTGAGCATTTGCGGCTCTACCCATATGCATTTCAATCAAGCCGGCCGGCCTGGTGGGGTTTTGAGCAGCACTGACCGCTTTTATCAATCTTCGATACCCCATAAGCCCATCAGCAGAAACCCTGTTATCAAAGTTCCGAATAGGTAGACATCTTGAATATCCTCCAGAGACAGAGCAGCCAGGCACAGGACACGCCACTTCTCCCACCCGTCCATCACATAACCAGCTGCAAACGTCCCCGCAGGACAAATGGGCTCTCCCAAGCCCAAACTCTTCGTTGAAAGCATGTTAAATGAGAATTTTGAAATATTTTGTCGCAAACTTTAAAAAAAAATTAGCAGGGCTCGCAATTAATTTTTTTACTTGGTTGCACCGTTGCTCCCAACTTTAAATATTTGGGAGCACCAGAAAAAATTTTGGAGCACCCAGTAAAACTGAATGAGCACCACTGCTAATTGAATATTAAGGGATTTGTTGTATTTGAAAACAACATTAATTTGGACCGACAAAAACCAGAAACCACTATCTTAACTAATGCTGAGATGACTTATTGAAATCTGTGCAATAATTCTAAATATTAATTGTAAATATTAATGATAACGATGACGACAATAATACCAACGATGTTTTACATTTCTCATCATCATGCTGACTCGAATGTGCTTAAATGGGTTGTAATTGTAGTTAGAAATATTTATTTTGCACTATTATTTTTATGTGCATGTCAATTTAATATAATAAATAATATTTCAGCTACAAAACAAACGAAAGTCTATAATAAATCAGTCAATTCAATGCTAAAAGCAGTCATCAGTAACTAAATAGCAAAATAATATACATCTCAAGAAAGAACGGACAAAAGAAAGGAAGCAAAGTCTCACTTCTACCACTCTTTAAATGTTTTGGTGTTGGTTTGTGTCAAAAAGCAGGCGAGTCAGCTGACCCAATATATAAGCGGGGCAGAGCAGGACTCTTGCGATGACCACCAGCGCAGTACCGCTCTTTGTTATGAGCCGCAGTTTTAGTTTCAACTTAGTAAAGGCGAGCTTCTTTGGCGACGATGTGTGCAGTGTTGGATTTTACATTTAGCGGATATTTGCGCTAGGGTTGGGCGATATATCGGGTTCTGGAGATATATCGTTATGATTCCCCAACTCTATGCAGTATTATCCAATATCAGTCATATCGATGTGGTTTAAGGCCACTCCAAGGCAGCAGCACTAGTGATTGGTCTTTCATGAACGATTTGTTCATTTTGAACGAATCTTCAATATGACTCAGGAACTACGAGTCCTCTCAGGGAGTGATTCGTTCATCCGCGCGTGCGCACATTTGTGCAGGTAGTATCGTTAATTTCAAGTCTTCATCACATTGGCAGAAGCCAGTCATATGCATTTAGAGCCGGAAAAAGTATTGATCCGCTCACCTCTCAAGTCCTCTATCGGGTCTGAGTCACTCATTCATCACGAGTCAATCATACGTGTTTAGAGCCGGAAAAAGAATTGAACCGTTCATCTCTCAAGTCCTCGGGTTTGAGTCATTCTCTCACGTGATGAACAAACGATCATGGCTCCTATCAGCTTAGACTGTGCATTGATTAAGATTATATGTGACTGTCAGTGTAACGTGAATGAACCCCTGACATTTGAAGACATGAAGAGGTGAGCTGAGCAAAGAGACAGCAATACCTTCATAGACAAAAGAGCAGGTAAACATTGAATTATTATTTTCTCCTTCTTATAGTATGCTATTTATGACTTATTTGTCATGTGATCGACCTTTTGGGATAGTTGTAGATGTGTTTGGAAGTAATTCGTAACATTTCAATAATATTTTGGCAAATTAAACCAAATGAACGAAATGACTCGAAAAAAGATTCGTTCATCTTGATGAACGAGACTCAAAGATCCGAGTCAGTAAAATAATCCGAACTTCCCATCACTAAGCAGCACGCAAACTCCTTTATATTTCTTCTTTACATTTACGTTATAACACGTTTAGCTCTGCGTTCTGCTCTGTTTACATTTACATGCTTAGCCAGCATTTCATCACAGCACTCTGAAACTATTTCGTCACTTCTCGTATCTATAGTCTATTCGTTTTCATCTCCGTATTTAATATTTAGTAAAGCAGGTTTAGTCTAAACAGAAGAAAAAGTGTAGGATTTTTTACATGGAATGGAAGACTTCTCTTTAGATATTTTCGATATGTGCACTGTTTAATGATTGTGCACAATGCATACATGTAAATGTGTAACTATAAAACATACAGCTAATTTTTCAACTGTGGTAAACAGGATTACCTATACAAACACTGTAATTGTGACATAAAATACTGTGTCATATTTACATTCAATGTGGTTCTTTTCTACCCTACAATATAAGGGTGTCAACGATCCTCCAAATCCTCGATTCGATTACATTTTCGATTCTAAAGGCACGATTCGATTTGATTTTCGATTATGAATAATTAATTAATTAATGACCAATTCATTATTTGTAGCCTACCGTTTAAACTACCTGACCTGCATGGTCTTTGTTTTACCCATAAACAAATCATACAGTAAATGAATAAAGGTAAGTTACACACATTATAACGAAAATGTTTTATTATGGAGGAAAAATACTAAACTACGTAGTCCTGTGTGAAAGTGTTTGCTTTGTACACCCTATAACTGGGCTACCCTTTGTAGCAACAACTGCAATCAAGCGTATTCGATAACTAGCAATGAGTCTCTAATGTTTTGTTCACACCAGACACAGCATGCGCAAATAAATTGCGTTATTCACGTGTCAACAGACGCGTGACCATTTTGAGTTTACTCACTTCATTTGCACGTCAAATTCGCTTCATTCGTGCATGAAGTACACGTCAAAATAGACGTGGATTTGCGTCTTCTGTCTGCATAGGTTTGTTCAGCGTTGTGTCTGATTCCACTAGATCAGGGGTGTCCAAACTCGGTCCTGCAGGGTTGGTGTCCTGCAGATTTTATCTCCCAACTTGCCTCAACACACCTGCATGGTTGTTTCTAGAAAGCCTATTACCATATTGTTGCATAAGTTCTCAAGCAGCAACTTTGAGGAAACTCGCTCATTATATCAGCATGTCGTTAAAGAATACGAATTTCTCATTCACACCATTATATTTTAAACTTCTATAGCTCTCGGTAGTCTAAACATCACACACCTTGTAAATAGGCTCTCGATTTCATACATTCCTAAAGTACAGCATATTCTTGTCCAAAAGTCACATCAAGTACATCGCATTGATACATCTGACAATCTGGTGGTCTGTTTATGCACAGAGACTTGGACAGTCTTTTGCATTGAGTTGCTGCCTCGACCTTTTCCTGTTATTGGATTACCCTTGATGTTGTTTGCTCCTGACATGATGTTTGACTATTCTACAACAAATGCCGCATTTAGATCCTCACTCCTGTTGTCATGCTCAGTCTACTACAGGAGACGTAAAGTAGATCCATAAGTTTGGCTCATCTGGCTCAGTCAACATGAGTGTGCCCTTGAGGACCACATGAATTATCTTTACCAGTCCCTTCCAAGACTTTTATTTTCTGAGTTTTGCTTGCTTGCCTCACAGATCTTTCTGACTGTACTCATTGAAAATTAGATCGTGGACTGATTTAACCATTAAGGACCACCCTCATTCTTTTATAGTCCTTGATGGTCCGTCTTGGTGACTTTTTAAACTTTGCCCTGATCCTCATTGAATCCGCTAACCCAGAAAATGGCCGCCACCAGTCCATCAAAGCACAATATGGTCACGGCAAGTTTGACCGGATCCATGACAGGAAGACACTTGGAACAGGAGGTGCCACTAGTCCACCAGCACATAGGATGGTCGCCGCCTGTTCTTCATTCCACAAGATCAGGCTGCCTCTAGTCTTACCAGCTCTCATAACGGTTGCAGCCAGCTCACCAGATGGCTATGGCTTCCTGTCCCAAGTCTTTTCCTGTCATGGTTTCTGTTCCTGATTTGCAGGAATGGCCACCACCACCTGAGCTTTCATCATCATCAGAGACGTCTTTTCCAGAGCCGTCAATGCCGCTGCCTGGGATTCGAAAGCGGCCAACGCCAGATCTACACCTGCATCAATAGCACCACCTGAGCTCCAAGAGTGGTTGCCAGCACTAGAGCTGTTTTTCCATCCAATGCCTCCTGAACCAGAGCATCCTGACCCATCAAGGTTTACGATCTGCTTGTCGCACCAAGATCTGCACTCCATCCACTCCCCCTGTTCTGCCTTTACTGCACCTCCATTCTAGACTGTCCAAAAGAGACAGTCTTTTGAATTGTCCATTGTTTGCAGCCTTCTTCAACCGTTGCCTTTTATTTGAATACTCTTTGTGGATTACCCCTGATGTTGTTTGCTCTTATTATGATCCTTGCCTGCTTTGGTTTGCGTTCGGATCTTCACTCCAGTTGTCACGCTCAGTCTATTACAGTGATTTACACCAAAGGAGTAAAGATTCAAGTTCACTTTTCAGGTAGTTTTTAATGTCCTTTAAGCAAAATTTTAGGGATTCTCAACTTTGCCTTGTCACTACACTGCAGGACATTTCTTAGATTGTGTCTAGTTTCTAGTCCAAATATCTCAAAATTCCTAAATCAAGAAGCATTTTCTAGGGAAGTAAATCATATATGGTTTTCAGAAATAATCCCAAAAGTGAGTTTTTCCTTAAGAAAAATAATCTGCCAACGGTGTAAGAAAAATAATCTTGTTTTTGCTTTGAAATTAGATAATTTAGCTTGTCCCAAAAGTAGTTTTTTTACCCAGACTTAAAATAAGAACGAATTTCAGAGCAGTTATCTCAATACCTTTTACCGTGAAATCATATTTTTATCCAAGGTTATCATACCGTCAGAATATTATACCTGTCCATGCCTGCACCAAAACCATGTTTCAAACAATTAAGCTCATACAAGACCTATTGCAGGTTATAGCCTAGTATCAATGCTGTGGAAAATGACAAATCTCACCATCTAGCCTGTGACTCCTGGCTCCCTCCCCAATCAAGACTTGATCTGACCCATCATCTGCATACCTATTTGGAATTGTCAATCTTTGCCTTAACTAATGGGGATCTTTATACCTTAGTTGACGCCATTTCTGGCTTTCTGTAGGAGTATAACTGCTGTGTTGTATTGTAAGGTAGTAAGATGAGCCAGCAAACTCGAAGCGCAGAAACCTTACATGACTTAAAAATTATGACTTTTTAGTGAAAATATTTACAAAGAAACGAGTAGAGGACCTAATGCTAAGCCCTGTAGCACTCAATGGTTTAGATCAGAGATCACCAAACCTGTTCCTGCAGATTTTAGCTCCAACCCTAATCACACACACCTGAACAAGCTAATCAAGGTCTTACTAGGTATACTTGAAACACCCTGGCAGGTGTGTTGAGGCAAGTTGGAGCTAAACCTTGCAGGGCACCGGACCTCCAGGAACGAGATTGGTGACCCCTGGTTGAGATGTTCTGTGTTGGTTTTCATGTCTGCTGTTTTGTGCCTTTAAACTAGTGTTAACTGGTGTTTTTTCACTTTAGGGCTGGTGGTACTTTCAGAAGAGACTCAGGAACTGAATGAAACTGAAGAGAAAGATCAGTATGGGAAACACCAAGATTTAATGATTGATGAACCATCTTTAGTGGCAAACAACACTTCATGTGAAGAAGCCGAGAAAACCAAACCTTTCCCCTGTCATCAGTGTGAAAAACGTTTTAGTCGAAAACAATGCCTTAAAGTTCACATGAGAATTCACACTGGAGAGAAGCTTTCCACGTGTGATCGTTGTGGAAAGATTTTCACTACAAAATCAGATTTTGAAATCCACATGAGAATTCACACCGGAGAGAAGCCTTACTCATGTACTGAGTGTGTAATGAGTTTCAGTGGAAAGCAAAAACTTGAAATGCACATGAGAATTCACACTGGGGAAAAGCCCTTTGCCTGTCAGCATTGTGGAAAAAGATTCAGCCGAATGGGTAGTCTTCAAGTACACTTTCGTGTTCACACTGGAGAGAGGCCGTACACCTGCCAACAGTGTGGCAAGAGTTTTTCTCAGAAGTCTTCCCTTAGGGCTCACATTATCCGTCACACTGGAGAGAAACCGTTTCCATGTGATCAGTGTGAAAAGAGATATGTATGTAGAGATCACCTTAACCGGCACAAGAGGATTCACGCTAAAGATAAATATTTCATATGTGATCAGTGTGGAAGCAGTTTTAAACTCAAAGAAAACTTTGACCAGCACATGAAGAATCACGCAGAGAAATCTTTAATATGCGATCAGTGTGGAAGGAGGTGCATTAGTGAATCAAGTTTTGAAAAACACATGAGAGTTCACACCGGAGAGAGACCTTACTCATGCACAGAGTGTGGAAAGAGTTTTGGTCAAAAGGAAACCCTTACAGCGCACATGAGAGTTCACACTGGAGAGAAGCCTTTTCACTGCCAGCATTGTGGAAAGAGATTCATTGCGTCATCTAAACTTAAATCTCACATGAACGTTCACACTGGAAATAAGCCGTATACCTGCCGACCGTGTGGAAAGAGTTTCGCCCAATTACCAGCCCTTAAAGTCCACATGAGAGTTCACACCGGAGAGAGACCTTACACCTGCGCACAATGCGGAAAGGGTTTCGCCCAGAAAAAGGACTTTCATATTCACATGAGAACGCACACTGGAGAGAGACCTTACACTTGCACGCAGTGTGGTAAAAGCTTTATTTGTAAAGACACCCAAATACGACACATGAGAACTCATTTCACTGGAAAGAAACCGTTCGCATGTGATGAGTGCGGAAGGAGATTTATTTGTAAAAATTACCTCAACCTGCACATGAAGATTCACACAGAAGAGATTACATGTCATCAGTCTGGAAAGAGGTTCACTGAAAGGACTCGCAAATTACACATGGCCAAGCAAGCCTGCAAGTCTGGCCACAATAGCAATCCTCAAGATTTGCCCAAGTGAGCATTTCAGCATTTCTTGCCGATTAATCTAGCAACAAACATCCAATGCTGCTGCTGCGCCCTTTATGATTTACTCCACTGAAATGCCAGTAAAGACATGGGCTGTGTTTAAAACAAGCACCCAATACCCCTAAATAGTGCACTATTTCTAGTGCTGTCCGAAACCATAGTGAATGTTCTGAGGTGCACTCGATCAATCCCTCAACGCATTGCAATAACGAGTTTACAACCCATGTACAGGCAACAGCTAGAAACTCCCATAATGCACTGCGAGAGTTTGTGCCTAAAAGGAATTCCCGCATCTGACCACAAGACGGCATTCCCAGTTTCTTAATACAATATTATTTACTTAAGTCAGGGGTGTCCAAACTCGGTCCTGGAGGGCCGGTGTCCTGCATATTTTAGTTTCAGCCCCAATTCAACACACCTGAACCAGCTAATCAAGCTCTCTCTAGGTATACTAGAAACGTCCAGGCAGGTAAACTATGCAGGACACCGGCCCTCCAGGACCGAGTTTGGACATTCCTAACTTAAAGCCACGTAGTTAGCGAGTTTAGTGCTCCAATTCTCTCGCTAATTTCAGTCACTACTTTTAGTGGACTTGTGTACTGAATGGTGAACGAGGATATAGTGAGAAATCAAGACGGAGAAATCATTGCAGGATGCAGTTTCATGGCAGAGTTTGTTGTTTAGGTTCAACTGCATTTTGAACAAGTGGAGATTGAATATCTGTTTTTAATTGAATACATTTGATAGAACTGATTGATATGAATAATAGCTTATTGGTAATCATATATTATGTTTATCAGAGCTGTCAAACGCGTGCGTTGCATCAAGAAAAGTATTTAATCATTTAGTTCGATGGTACCCAGTCCTGTTCCTGGAGATCTCCTTTCCTGCAGAGTTCAGCTCCAACCCTGATCAAACACACCTGTCATGTGCTCCTTCACTTCCTCCTTGGTTTAAGCTGTATCCAAAACTGCGTACTTCCATATTATACAGTACGCTAAAATCAGTATGCGAGCCGAGTAGTATGTCCAAATTCATAGAATTCTAAAATCAGTATGCGAGAAGTACCCGGATGGCTTACTACTTCCAGCGAGATTCTGCAGTAAGCATCCCATGCACGCTGCGCTATCCCATGATGCCCCGCGAGAGAATCCATGAGTGGGAGTGAAGCGACGCAACTGACACGGGTAGGTCACGTGACCAGGCCCGGATTGGCTAATCGGGAGGACCGGGAGAATTCCCGGTGGGCCGGTCCGTTTTTTGGCCGCGAGGGCCGGTGTCCCTAGCTCCAGAATCTGTTGCTCTCAGCAGTCACACTTTTTAAATTTTTTTTTTTTTTTTTACTTGACCACAGTCATTATTTTACCGCAGCTCTGCTCTTTTTATCAATTTTCTCGCAGCCTGGTTAATGATGATATAAGTCCGACGAGCCACCTTTTTCAGCACAGCTGTTGTGGACTAGTGGTTAGCACGTTAGGTTACGACACTGCGGACCCGGGTTTGGTCTGAGTATTTTTATTTTTTTTCTTAATTTTTATTGTTAAGACATAATACTGTTAGGGTTGTTGAACATTTGAAGTTCTAAAGCAGCTGTTTTGTCAAAAAAAAAGACGTGATAGTGTAATTAGAAACTGACTTGTAAATTGTCCTTATTTTAATATAGTCAGTCGTGAACTGAGGTGGGCCGGTCTGAGGCTTGAAACTCCAGGGCTGAAAAGGAGTCCCACTCTGGCCCTGCACGTGACCATGACAAAATGGCGGATGTAGTACGTCCGAATTCCATTCATACTGCTCACATTCATACTGTATAGAACGCACTTTTCTAACAGCCGAGTAGTACGTTTACATTCAAATGCAGTACCTGCTGAGTAGTAGGCGGTCTCGGACGCAGCCTTTGATCAGGGTTGGAGCGAAACTCTGCAGGAAGGTAGATCTCCAGGGACAGGATTGGGCACCCCTGGTTTAGTTAGTTTATAGATTTGATTATTTGTCATTCATTTTGTTTTTACCTCTACTGTTGTTGTTTGTAGAATTGTTGCTTTGTTTTTCCTGATATTTCATTTTCCTTATCGTTATACGTTTATGATCGTGTGGAATTAAATTAAACCACTTTAATGAGTGAGAGATAAGAGAATGTCTCCGTTTTAATGCCAGTAACTTCCCATTGCTGTTGCTTGTGGCTTAATACAGGGTTTCTGCGGGGTCTTGAAAAGTCTAAAGTTTAAAAATCGAAATTTTAGGCCTTAAATCGTCTTAAATATTCTGTTTTAGGTCTTAAATATTTTTGCACGGGTCTTATTTTTCTGATGTTCATGTAACGCTACGTCTAATGCTCATTTAAATTCTTTTTTTGTTGTTGTTGCTTGGTTTTTGTGGTGTTGTACTTCTTTATTTCACTAGTCTAAGTGTAATTTGCTGTATTACCACTACAAATGAGACCAACATGCAAGAGCCAATCAGCTTTCTGTTACTGAACTCTGCGAGCAGCACAAAGGTCCGCTTTGGGTGCGTGCGACATGATTTCGGCTGACGGAACTCAATCAGTTTTTTAGACTCGAGCGAACAGTTCCAATAGTATCTGGATGCAGCCTTTATGGTGCAGGCTGAGAGTGCATATCTCAGAGATGCAATGTCAGACTCAATGGTGCTTGTGACGTCACTTTGATTGTGATTGTGTGACGTCACTGCATTGCATGCACCTCAGATTGCATCTGCACCGAGTCTGCAGCCAGACCTCTAACAGTTTGCGTGGCGCCGTGTTTGGGTTGAATATGAAACATTTTGAAAAGGTTTTTTTCTGGAACAGGGACGACTCTACAGACATCTTCATGATTTGTCCATGCGTGATCACAGGGATAACCAGATTAACAATAATTCTTTGCTAGAGATTGCAACAGCAGTGGGAAAGGAGGAAAGTTGTTGTAGTCAAAAGGAGTTTGTTAAAGCCAAAGGAGGTCATGGCAAAAGTGGAGACCCAGGTACACAATGTTTTTCCACCATTCCTAGGTTTTACACTGATGTAAATTGTACAATGCTTCAAAGATTGATTCATAAAATCTTCCAATATAAAAAAAAATATATAAAAAATAATTTGTTAAAAAATCTTGACAATATTAATGACATGTAGTTCTGGAAACTTCCTACCTCTGTTTATCTGTCTGACCTTACGGTGGCTTTCTTTTGACCGCCCCTGTTGTTTTAAGATGTTTGTTAGTTTTTTTTTTTCTGTTGTTCAATGATGCATTTTAAACTTTCTTAATTACTGTTCAGTTTGAATAAATTTATTTTACCACTAATTTTGTGTGTTTTTTGTGCATTTTCTCTTTATGTGTATGCGTGTTTTTAATATTGTGATAGTCTTATATTGAATACTCTTAAAAATGTATTACTTTAATGAAAAGTTTTAAATTTGACACTATGAAATCTGCAGAAACCCTGTAATAACTCTTGTTAGATTTGTCCTGATCAGACGATGTCTGAGCATTAAAACATACAGAACTGTGATTTTCAATAAACTCTGCTCTTTCTTTGTCATCATTACTTTGTCTCCTGCTTCTGCTCTTTGTCTTCCTCATTTTCAACTCCTATATTAATTCAGTTCTGAGTACTGATTAACAATATGAGTTTCTTATCATTCTTCCTGCCACCAAACTTTTTGAATAAGGTACAAAAGTCTACACACAACACACACGCGCGCAATGCATATAAGTTAAGGATACACACCGAATATATACTATTTACCATGTAGTGTTTTTGTAATTTAAGTGTGTGTGCTCTATTGGAGAATGTTGAGGTGTTTTTTTTTTTACAAAGTCGCTAGTTAGAAGTTAGTCAAAGTCGTTAGACTTTTATTTTGGTACTCTGTGATGACGTCATAAGCCCGCACCGCGCTTTCGTGTTTGCTGTTCAACGAAAAGGTTTGTGTCTTAAACGCTGCAGCCTGGTTTAAACCAAATTATAGTTTATTTTTTTAACAAGTATTGCCAAACTAATAAATATAACCGTGCGATAGTTAAACTAACTTTTATTTAAAAACTTAATTAGTTTAAAGCGAACGCGAGTAGCAGAAACGGCGCGTCTCATTTCTCCGTCGTGAATCTGTGAGTAAAACAAACACGTGAATTCAGTAGCGATAAAAACAGCTTTCAGAACTCATTTCAGTCAAAATGATTCGTTTTATTGTGCTGATAAAGTAAATAAATATCTTATAATAACTCTATTTATTTTACCAGCGACATTGTTGACACACAAACGCTTTTCTGTCTCTAAAACTGGTTTCTCATTTTGTTGTAAAGATTTAAAATTTTACCTGGACACGATTTCTGCCTCCAGCAGTGTTCAAACTTTAACATGGAGAACACATGTGACTCTTATATTGGTCTCTTTCTTTAATCTACATTTGACTGTATTGTCTGTGATATTTTGCCTGTGACCATTGTTGAGGAACTTATAAACATGTTATATTGTGATTAATATTACCTCTGACATCCAGTCAAAACAGTGTAAATGCACACAAGCTAGCTTTACAAACTCTGTGTGTTCATGAACATACGATATTAATAATTACGCTGGTCAGTACATTCATTTTTATTGTTTATTTCTGTTGTTTTTCTCCTCTTAAACAGAGTAAAGTGACTAAACGCAGAGGAAAACTCCTGGAGAAGCGACTGAGCTCTGCTCTTCATTATCATCTACTGTTATAAAGATGGCGTTAATTAAAGAGGAGAATGAAGATCTGAGGATTAAAGAGGAGAGTGAAGAACTGAGGATTAAAGAGGAGAATGAAGATCTGAGGATTAAAGAGGAGAGTGAAGGTCCGAGGATTACAGAAGTGTTCACACTGAAACATGAAGATCCTGAGGAACAAACAGGTTAGTTTAATTAGGGCTGCACGATTTGGGAAAAATATCACATTGCGATTATTAAGGTAAAAATTGCAATTGCGATACGATAAACAAGTGGTATGACTCAACTTGCTTGTTATCAATAAAAATGCACACACAGATTACTAATAATGCTAAAATTTTTATTTTTCAAAGTTTTTCAAAGTTAAAGTATTCCGGCACCAGGCCAGATCTCCGGTGTGCGGCCGTGAAATAAAAAAAGAAAAGTATATATTTTAGAGCTTGCGCATGCGATTTAATTAGGGATGCTCAAAATAACCGAATAACCGAAAGGGTGCGTTTGTAACCGATTAATGGTATCAGTTAAACTATATTCTGATATATAAATTAATTTATACATTTTTAAAGTTTGGCTGCATAAGGGACATCTGTTAAAGGGTTTACTGATGCTGTGTTCACACCAGACGCGGAACACGCTGATAAATCGCGCGTAAATAGCCGCGTGAACATTTGAGTTTACTCGCTTCATTCGCGTGTCAAATTCACATCAGAACAGACGCGGATTCGCGTGATGGGCAGGGCTTCTGTCTTTTAAAGACTCTAGCTTCATAGCTAAATGGCTAACATGGATTTCATGCAGAAAATAAGTGTTTATGTGCTTTATGAAGACTGAAAAACAGCGTCGATACGTTTAGGGTCGTGTCTGAGTCCACTACATTCTTTCAGAGGTGCATCCAGCTCTGTGAGCTCATAAACTCCTCCAGAAACTTAACCTGGATGACGGAGGCTTTCAGCGGTGCTTCTGACTGAGCCAAGCCCAGTTTGATGAACTGTTGTCGGTGAAGGCTGAAGGATTTCCCTAGGAACACAGACAACAGGTTCTACGTCACAATCACGCCCCCATAAGAGCAAGCTTCTGATTGGTTAACGCGGCGCGAATGTCCGGTGAAGTTCAGATTTTTGAAATCGAGAGATTCGCGCGAAACGCTCGTTAAGCGTGTCAAATGTGCAAAACGCTCAATTCGCCCTGCGCCATTCGCGCAATTTGCGTCATTTGCGCGTATCGCGCAGCAGGACGTCTATTCGTGCGTTTACATTGACTTAACATGTAAATCACTCGCGTTCCGCGTCTGGTGTGAACGCAGCATGATGGTCGCAACCCGCAAGTGTGTTACACTCTCGTTATGCTCGCTCGCTCAAGTGCCTCAAGTTTCGCCGATGCGTGCTGTGTGCTCGAGCGGAAAAAGCGTGTTACCTAATTCGCCCTTCAGTCGCGTCTTTTTCATTCTTCAGTCAAGTGAAAGCACTGCAGGGTTTCTGTTGAGGTGACAGCGGGGTTTGCAAGTTCAGCCATGAACCTCGTTGGAAAACCTATTACATCGCCAATCTGGAAACATTTTGGATTCGTGGTGCACGAGAAAGGCGAACCAATAATTAGGTGAAGCTTTTATATAAGTAATAAGTTTTAAATGGACAAACAAATCTCAAATATCCAGAGCAAGGTTATTATAGTTAACGAAAAAACGAAAACTAAAATGTTAAATAATTGTCGCTAACTGAAATAAAAATAAAAACGAGAGCTTTTTCAAAAACTAGAACTGAAACTGTATTGTGTGCATACAAAACTAACTGAAACTTACTAGAATTATAGCAAAAACCTCCTTCGTTTTCGTGTTTGTAAATGTATTTAATACATCATCTTACTGTAAGCCTTTTAGAAGTGAATATAATCCGCGCTGCAGGTGTTTGTGCAAGACCCTTTCGCACCTCAGTGTCTCCTGTTGCCATTGGCCAGATCGAGCCGGCTCTCCTCCAGTCATCCTCGCTGTTGCTCCCGCGACAAAACCACCAGTGGACATGACAGCAGCACGGCGACAGCATTAAATAAAGAGGCTTAAAAGTATTACTTTAACATGTTTGTGCCCAATATTGGGATTTATTTCTGTAGCGCGATCGCGAAAGAATCTTTTTAACCGGATCTTCTAAGTGAACCGGTTGAACTAGTTCACCAAATCGAACTGAATCATTTGAAACGATTCGCGTCTCCATTAAGCACTTACCCACGCACTTCTTACTTTATAACAAGCCTAATATCCACATCTGACTCTAAATAATCCAATATATACTCTTATTCAGTTATTAGAACAGTAACGTTACATTGAAAAGCGGTGAACCGATAATACTGCGCATGCGTGATTCAGTGAACCAAACACAGTACAGCCTTCTGTGTGACTGAACTGTTATTGTAACAACTGCAGCGCAGGTGAACCAAGGGCTTAAATCTGATTATCTGGTGAAAAACGTAAGTTTATTTCATAACAGACAATCGTAATGGAGTTTAAATAAGTGAATCATGATTCAGTTGGGTTTACAGTTAGTAAAACTTTACTGTAAGACATTTTTCAGATCATGGTGATGTTTTAATTGACTGAAATTACTATTGCTGACTACATAATGTTGAGTCCTAACATCCGCGTTAGAAATCTGAATTTCCCATCACCAGGAACGGATTAATAATTTAGAGGCACAATGTCTTGCAGCCTCCCTATAGCCGCACCCCATAGTTGAATTAAAAATAATATTAATATAATATTTGTAAAATAAAATCAATCTATAATGTATTGCCCACATTTTTTAAATAAATTATATATAGTACATATGTTTCTAGTCTACAAAGATTTAACTTATTTTTAAAGCATTTAAAGCACAAAAATACAACTCTGGGAAATTAATGAATTGTAATATACTTGTTCAAGTTCACTTAAGCAGTACTAAAAATTTATATCTAAGGGTATTTTTAGTGTATAAGTTGTACAAACTTATAATGCACATGATTTGGATAAGACCTCTCCAATCCAGTTCTAGGAATCTGATAATACACACATAATACACACACTTATTATATATGATGATAGTGTTTATGTGTCCTCTGAAAACATGTTTCCAAAAATGTATGGCTGAGTTTTTATTATACAATATTTATCCTGTTGATTTTGAATCTTGCACCTAACAAATGTCCTCATTTAGAAAAAAACTGAAACCAATAAAAACTAAACTAAAACTAAGACATTTCAAAATACAGAAACTAATAAAAACTAGGAAATCTGCCTTTAAAACGAATTAAAACGAACTGAATTTGAAAACAAAAAGTCAAAACGAAATAGAAACTAAAACTAATCTGCGGTCATGTCACCTAGCCACCCATGACATGCGGAGCTGCAGCGTCATGTCATCTTCTGAACGCAAACGCCCAGCTATAGGTATGGCAGAGGCCTTTTCAAAAATGGCCAAATACAAACGAGAAAGCGATCAATAGTAGACGTTGATGAGAAATGGAGCAGCATATTTAGTAGTTGAGAACGCGCCGCTCCTCAATGTAGAGTGGTCAGCTTTCCGAGAAATGCGGGCGGCGGAGCAAGATACCCTCTCTTCGGTTGCAAAAAAGTATCTGCATTTGCGCTACAGTCAAACCGTCTGAGCGTGTATTCAGTGCTACGAGAAACATTGTCCCAATTAGACCTCCGCTTAAACCGGAAAAAGTCAACATGTTCGTTTTTCTGGCAAAGAATTAAAAATATTAATATAAAACAAAAGACGGAGAGACGCTGTTGTTTTAACATCTGACTTATATTGTTAAAAGTCTACGCTAATATTTTTCTTATTATTAGTTACTATTTATATTATTATTGATTAGTTAAGTATAATTTTAGACTATTTGTGACGTTCTTAATGTAATGTTTAATTGTTATACTGTTTCAAGCTATAAAGTTATTTAATATTTAGGCTAGCTACATTATTGTAGGCTGTATTGTGTTGTTTTATCAACGAAAGTTAAACAAACACGTTTGTACAGATATTTTAGCATAATACTTTGGTCTTTGATATTTCTTAATTTTTACACAAAATGTAAAGTAACTTATGTAGGCTACAGGGGCGTAATTTGTTGGTGGTACGGGAGGAATATTTTGCCAGTGAATATCATTTAAAAAAATTAAATGAATAAATAAAAACACCTTACGGATAGAATTAATGAAGGAAAAGCATGATCTTAATCTTCATTATCTGATTCATGCAATAAACTTTTATTGCGCCGACAAGAACAAGCTCTCAAAGCTAAAGTCTAAAGCGAGAGGAATTATTGATGTTATTAATATCTTGTTAATATTAATGATCATAAACATGACCTGCGTTGTAGCTTTAATAAACGCCGTTACTGTGTCGTGTCAGATTTTACAGTTCTATGGCAGGAGGTCTTCACAATCACATAGAGTTCGCTGGCCGATCTCACTGCCTTACAACAACACAGCAGTTATACTCCTACAGAAAGCCAGAAATGTCATCAACTGAGGTATAAAGATCTTGATTGGTTAAAGCAAAGATAGACAATTCCAAATAGGTACGCAGACGCAGGGTCATATCCGAGTCTTGAAAAGGGATGTAGCCAGGATTCACAGGCCAGACCGCCTGCAGGTTATTCAGAGCTGATCTGGTTTGGTGCTGCTTGATATCACTCAACATTGGATTTGACAAATGGATAATGGCAGATCCCCTTAACTCCAATAACCTGCGAAAAACAGTCTTGTGTTCAGACGCTGTTTGGATCACACCTTTTTATGACACTTCCGTTCGGGCTGTTCGGGGCACTGGATACGTCTCAGCGCCTGATAGACAAAATACTCGCTCCTCACGCAGCATCTGCAACATCATAGGGCAGTATTATCAGCGCTAAGACGGGCCAGGCTCACGGACAACGCGAAGAAGTGCGCAATTGGGCGAGTGAAGGTAAGGTATCTGGGCTTCCACTTGAGTCACAGACTGTTTTTCGCAGGTTATTGGAGTTAACCTCCTGCCATAGAACTGTAGACTATCTTCAGTAAAAAATTTTGTTTTTATAGAATTTCCAACTCTGAATCTTTTGATCTAACACAGCAGTTAAGTTTTATTAACAAAATGAGTATAAGACTTACTACTCCTTATAAGATTTAAGACTTTTAAAGAGTTTAGGACCCGCAGAAACTTAATGACAATAAAAATGTAAACTTTTTAGTGAAAATATTTACAAAGATAGAAGTAGAGGACCTAATTCTGAGCCCTGTATCTCTCAATGGTTTAGATATTCTGTGTTAATTTTCATGTCTGCTGTTTTGTGCCTTTACGCTGGTGTTAACTGGTGTTTTTTCACTTTAGGGCTGATGGTGCTGAAAGAAGAGGCTCAAGAACTGAATGAAATTGAAGAGAAAGATCAGTGTGGGAAACACCCAGATTTAATGACTGGTAAACCATCTTTACTGGCAAAGAACACTTCATGTAAAAGAGCTGAGAAAACCAAATCTTTCCTCTGTCATCAGTGTGGAAAACGTTTCAGTAAAAAACAAAACCTTAAAATTCACATGAGAATTCACACTGGAGAGAAGCTTTTCACATGTGATCAGTGTGGAAAGAGTTTCAGTCACAAACACAGCTTTGAAATGCACAAGAAGATTCACACCGGGGAAAAACCATTTGCCTGTCAGCATTGTGGAAAAAGATTCAATAAAATGAGTAATCTTAAAGTTCACATTCGTGTTCACTCTGGAGAGAGGCCGTACACCTGCCAACAGTGTGGAAAGAGTTTTGCATGCAATTCTGCTCTTAGTTTTCACATTATGCGTCACACTGGAGAGAAACCGTTCACGTGTGATCAGTGTGAAAAGAGATATGTATGTAAACGAGAGCTTAACCGGCACAAGAAGATTCATGCAAAAGACAAATGTTTGAAATCTGATCTCTGTGTGAGTCTGGCCACAATACCAATCGTCAAGATTTGCCCAAGTGAGCATGTCAGTTTTTGTTTTGCCAATTAATCTAGCAACAAACATCCAATGCTGCTGCGCCTCTTTATGATTTACTCCACTGAAATGCCAGTAAGGACATGGGCTGCGTTTAAAAGCGCCCAATACCCCTAAATAGTGCACTATTTGGAGGAGCAGCTTCAATGAGTGAAGTGCACTCAATCCCACAATGCATTGCAATAACGAGTTTACAACCCATCTACAGTCAACAGCTAGAAATTTCCCATAATGCACTGCGAGAGTTTGTGCCTCAAATGAATATCCACATCTGACCGCAAAACGGCATGCCAAGTTTTTAAAGCGGTGGTCCACTACGATCTCATATTTTAAACTTTAGTTGATGTGTAATGTAGCTGTGTGAACATAAACAACATCTCCGAATGTAAAAAGTTCTAAGTTCAATGCAAAGGGAGACCTTGGGTTTTACAGAGTTAGCTTAGCAAAGCCTACGATGAACGAATTTTGGGGACTACGAAAAATACTTCCGCCCCCTGTGAGATCACAAGTTCGTTACTCCGCATCCCACACTGCGCAGGTAAGGGCCGTGGCCAGAGGCGCTGTAACGTTATAGCAGAGGCGCTGTAACGCTGCTGTTTCCACAGAGCTTCGTCTGTTTCTGTATTTGGGCTTCCAAAGGACACGACACAAAGACAGAAGTGCCTTTAGTTCAATATTAATTGTGTTCCAGAGAATTATAAAATACTCAGCAAGCATGATTTTACAAAACAGCTCCAGAATCTCTCCCAGTTCAGTGCTGGATTCGGCTAAAATCTCCTCAAAGCAGAAGTTGTGAGCTACAAGTAAGTGTTTTTATTTGTTAAAATTGATCGTGACATGTTCAGTGTCTAGCGTTAACGGTATGCTGTAGCAACGATGTAAACAATGCGAAATGCTGCTTTGCGGGCAAACGATTTAGCTACAAATTCATATTTATCAGTCAAACTGCTGTAAACACACACACACACCACCAGCACGTTCGTGTCTCATGTGTGTGCGCACGGGACTGCACTGATTGTCTTCAGGCAGCTTTTCCACGTGTCTCACATCTCAGATAATGAAGTCGCAAAAGATATGTGGATGATTCATATTACTTACACCTGCAGATTCCGGATACACATGAAAGACGTCGTGTAACGCATTGAGTTAACAAAAAAATACAGGTTAGCTTACCTGACTCGTGGTCGCAGCAGAATAATAAATCAAGGCTCAACAGTTAGCATCTCACATCTTGTGCTTTATTCTTCTGTCACGATATATTACAGAAAATAACTTAATCCGAGCATCAGAGAAAAATAAAGTCCTTCGCACATGCGCTTGTTACAGAAAGTTCACACATTCACACCACACACAGAGACGCTGTTAAAGGAGCCGCACCCCATTTTCACTCATTACAGACACTTGTCAGATGTTATTTCAGAGAGCGGGCGGGAGGTTAACTGCATGTTTACACGGCAGACAAGCGCGTGCTTATATGGGCGTGACGTGGAGCCAATCCACGAATAGCAGCACATTATGACGATGACCAATCAGAGTCACTTAAGGGCGGGCCTTTCAGAGGAACTAGGAAATATGACAGTCGTTTTCATGTTAGCTGAGTAGCTGTGTAAAATCAAAGTGAGATATCTGAAAAAATAACGCGACTCCCTTCAAGTGAAACATGAGCACACTTTGCTTTGCATCTTATAAACACAACCAAGCCTTAAAATTACATTCTGGACCACCCCTTTAAATCATTATTATTTACTTAAAGCCACATAGTTTTAGCGAGTTAGTGCTCCAATTCTCTCGCTCATTTCAGTCACTACTTTAAGTGGACGTGTGTACGGAATGGTGAACGAGGGTATAGAGTGTGATCTCAGAGCAGAGCTTAATTTGTGCCGGAACACGCCAGATCCGGCACCTGATTCCCCCCGGAAACTTCACAGATATCCAGGAACAGGATTGAGCACCCCTGGTTTAGTTAGTTAATAGATTAGATTTTTTTTGTCTCATTTCATTTTGTTTTTACTTGTAGTATAGTTTTTGTAGAATTATTGCTTTGTTTTTCTTGGTATTTCATATTCCTTATAAGTTTATGATCGTGTGGAATCAAAGTAAACTGTTTTAATGAGTAAGAGATAAGAGAATTTCTCCATTTTAAGGGCAGTAATCTTCCATATGGGTGTTTTTGATATTGTGATATAGGTCTTCAATTTAATACCTAATCGGCTTAAGTTTTAAATTTGACACTATGATATCTGCAGAAACCCTGTAATAACTCTTGTTAGATTTGTCCTGGTCAGACAATGTCTGAGCATTAAAACATACAGAACTGTGATTACTCAATAAACTCTGCTCTTTCTTTGTCATCATTACTTCGTCTCCTGCTTCTTCTCCTCCTTGTCTTCCTCATTCTCAAGTCCTATATTAATTCAGTTTTGTGTACTGATTAACAGTATGAGTTTCTCAACACCATATCATTCCTCCTGCTGCCAAATTTTCTTCTTGAATAAGATGCAAAGGTCTACATTTTATCCTGTTACCCCTCTCCTCTTCTCAGTAAACTTTATTTAATTGATTGCATCTCAGGGTCTCAAAACTTTCCCCATAATAATGCATAGAGCTGTCTTTTAGTCAAATCCTACACACACACAATACATATAAGGATACACACCAAATATATACCATTTAGCATGTTGTGTTTCTGTAATATAAAGTGTGTGTGTGCACTATTGGATGTTGAGAGGTTGATGCGATTTTTTCCCCCCCAAATCGCTCAGTCCTGTGTTAGACTTTTATTTTGGTACTATGTGATGACGTCACAAGTACGCGCCGCGCGTTCGTGTTTGCTGTTCAACGGAAAGGTTTGTGTCTTAAACGCCGCAGCCTCGTTTAAACAAAATTAAAGTTTATTTTTTTACAAGTAATGCCAAACTAATAAATATAACCGTGTGATAGTTAAACTAACTTTTATTTACAAACTTAATTAGTTTAAAGCGAACGCGAGTAGCAGAAACGCGCGTCTCATTTCTCTGACGTGAATCTGTGAGTAAAACAAACACGTGAATTCAGTAGCGATAAAAACAGCTTTCAGAACTCATTTCAGTCAAAATGATCCGTTTTATTGTGCTGATAAAGTAAATAAATATATTTTAATAACTCTTATTTATTTTACCAACAACTTTGTTGACACACAAACGCTTTTCTGTCTTTAAAACTGGTTTCTTATTTAGTTGTAAAGATGTAAAATATTACCTGGACACGATTTCTGCCTCCAGCAGTGTTCAAACTTTAACATGGAGAACACATGTGACTCTTATATTGTAGTCTCTTCCTATAATCTACAGCTGACTATATTAACTGTGATATTTGTCTGTGACCATTGTTGAGGAACTTTTGAAACATGTTATAATTGATATTACCTCTGACATCCAGTCAAAACAGTGTAAATGCACACAAGCTAGCTTTACAAACTCTTGTGTGTTCATGAATGTGCAATATTAATAACTACACTGGTCAACACATTCATTTTTATTGTTTATTTCTGTTGTTTTTCTCATCTTAAACGGAGTAAAGTGACTAAACAAAGAGGAAAACTCCTGGAGAAGCGACTGAGATCTGCTCTTCATTATCATCTACTGTTATAAAGATGGCGTTAATTAAAGAGGAGAATGAAGATGTGAGGATTACAGAAGAGAGTGAAGGTCCGAGGATCACAGAAGTGTTCACACTGAAACATGAAGATCCTGAGGAACAAACAGGTTAGTTTTTATTTCTCGAAGCTGAACTCAGAGTCATTTAATCCTCAATCAAATGTGCAGCTCTAAATAAATAAATCATAAATATACAGCTGTAGTGTACCATGTTCATCTATAAACATGTTGTGTTCCTCTAGTCTAGTCTCCTTTATAGAAACCCTGATAATGTAATGAAGGCCTTTTGTTGAAGTATTAAATGCCTCATAAAATATTTACTCATTGAAAACAGACTTTAAAATCATTTATAGATTTGCGCTTCCTGTCTGCTACACGAGACACGCTTAGCGCATGTTGTAGTAAACTGGTGTAGAATTATTTAATTAGGTTATGGGTAATAAAATAAACACAAACGTGTTCCATGGGTTTTTGAAATAAATACTATAGTAATGTAGAGTAAACGCTGGTGGTTTTGAAGCATGCTAAAGTGCATTATGCTGTCTATATTATAATATAACTCTTTGTTAATGAATGCTGCAGCGCGTTAGTCACATTTGAATGTTTCAGATCATCAAACCAGAGCTCTAGAGTGCAACTGAATATTAGTGGTGGGCAAAGCGAGGCTTCGTGAAACACTGAAACTATCGAAGCAAATGTGTCGAAGCTTCGAAACGTTTCGAAACACCACTCTACGGCGACACCTAGTGGTCATTTTAATTGTATTTCACTGAAACAGTTTCAGCAAAGAACAGTTGAGCAAATTAGGGTATGAAACCCCACTTTGTAGCCATAAATCTGCAAGTGGTTTAGACGAGCGGTTAGAGTCCGTGACCACCATGCGGGAATAATGGGTTCGAATCCAAATAGAAATAATTATTTTAAAATGCTTTAATACCAGTTGGGAATGCTTTGTTATTGTATCGTTTTGTTTCAACATTGCTCTGACATACGAATAAACACCTTGTAAATAAATTTTTATTGTTTTGTTCATAAAACAGGGTTGTTGCTAGATCAGATACAGTCGTGGCCAGAAGTTAACAATAATTATTTATATTATTAATTAAATTTCCCATTGTATTTTATTAACGTCTATCCAAAACCTAATCCCATCACAGTACTGTAAAAATATGAATTATTGTTTTACAGTGTTACAAAAATGATGCTAAATTGATGGCATATCCGTAGCTGTATCCTATCTAGACTACACCATAAAACAGTAACATGATTAAAATATATTAAATCATGATTTTGTAGTATTTGGACTAGTTGGGATTCGAACCCAAACAAAATTATAACACAGTACTGTTGTGCACACGCAGAGTCCACTAAGCCATACAAGATACATATACGTTATTGATCATGCCAGTCAAATGCAGATTTTCCGGGTCTTGAAACGCCTCTGAAATGATCAATGCTTTGAATCGCTTTAGTCACGTGACCAAGTGTTTCGAAACACTTTAGTCACGTGACCTGGGTGTTTCGGATCATGCTTCGGTGCAGTGTTTCGAAACACTTGCGCTTCGGGATCTCGACACTGTGTCGAAACGTCAGTTTCACGTCAGCCATCCTTACTGAATATTTCAGTGGTGCGACTAATAAAATCTGAAGGTGCACGGGTGCGATCAGCTATTCGAGGGCAAAAATGACATTTTAAAAGTCTCACACTGTTGAATAGACACAAACTTGGGATGCTAAGTTTGGTTAACTTTTCTAACGACAACTGTATTTTTCGTATATGAACTGTTTACTGATCAGGGGTGCGTTGTGTTAGGGTGCTTTCACACCTGTGAATCGATTCAGTTGTTCCGAAACAGAGATTACAATTGTTACATTGTTGCTCTTTGCTCTTGGAGCGGTTCGCTTTCACACTGCAAAGTTTCTAATCGGACCAAAAGAGCTAAAACAAGTCACGTGCGGCGAAACTCTCCTTACATTGGTCAGAGTGTCAGGGTTTATTTTGCAGCGTCCCGCTCAGCTGTCAGGAGAGGTGGTGGTTTGGTGGTGATTGACAGGGTGCGCGCACGACGTGTCTAAGGAGAGATGCTGTGGGGAGGGGTGAGAAGGGTGCGCGACGATGCCTATTTGAGGACTGGGATAGAGACGCGAGATTACCGGGAGATCATCACTTGTTTGCGGGCATCCGGAGACTCGCGAAACTTCCCGCCCTACTCATAATTCTCTCTTCATATAGTCGTAAGCCTATTACATATCCATAAAACACTGTGATATAACCGCGCTCGGATCAGATCGCTTTCTCACTGCAGTCGAACCGCTCCAGGGTTCGTTTCAATCGAGCCGAGACCACCTCATTCAAGCGATCTCGGAGCGATTACTTTGGCGCGGAACAGAGCGCGATTGCCCTGTTCACATATGCCAAACGAACCGCGCTAACTGGGCAAACGAGACACGTTCCGAAACAAAAGTGTAGGTGTGAAAGCACCCTTATTCGCATATTAAGTGAGGTTTATTTATGAACTAATTTCGAGGGGATCACGTGCTTATGATTTATCACAGCCAGTCTCATATTAGCTAATCATTATCTTCCAATCATATGAGCCCTAAGCTACTATAAATAAGGCAAGGCTAGGCAAGTTTATTTCTATCGCACATTTCATTCACCGTGGCAATTCGAAGTGCTTTACATAAACAAGAATAAAAGAAACAAGTAAAATAAAAACAAATAATGGAAATGAGTAAAAAAAAAAGAACTGCAATCTTTTATAGAAGTTTGTGGCAGTTTGTTCAACAGTGAGAATATGAATTAATCCCATCCAGAGGCATTTTTACAGCCGTGTTTTCCCGTCTCCGGAATGTAGGCAGCTGGTATCTGGAGGATTGTCTAGACCAGGGGTCACCAATCCTGGTCCTGGAGGGCCGTTGTCCCTGCAGGGTTTAGCTCCAACTTGCCTCAACACACCTGCCTGGATGTTTCAAGTATACCTTGTAAGACCTTGATTAGCTTGTTCGGGTGTGTTTGATTAGGGTTGGAGATAAAATCTGCAGGACACCGGCCCTCCAGGAACAAGTTTGGTGACCACTGGTTTAGACGGTAATTCCCCTCTTGTTAGTAAAGCTATATTCCAGAACGTTTGCAGAATCGATGCTGATCTTCAAGCTGTGCTGATAGGCTCAAGTTAAAATTAGGCTATAAGATATAAAAGCAAGAGTGCAAAGAGCGGAGCAGTAGGCAAAGACGTCCGAACAGTAGCAAAGCAGGAAGTTTTGAAATAACCAGTTTTCAGTCCACTTTATCCTCATTTGGAAGAAACTCCCCTATTCTCCTCATTTTCTATAGATCGGGTGGCACGGCGGCCCAGTGGTTAGCACTGTGAGCCTCACAGCAAGAACACTTCCGGCCCTGGTCCACCAGGACGGTAGGTGTTTCTGTGAGTAGGTTGTATGTTCTCCCCGTGTTGAGTTCTTCGTTTTCTCACGTGTTCTCTTAGCTACCGCAGCCGGGGAGTTCTGAGATCCACCGAGCTTAAGCTCCCCTCTCGCTCTGCGAACGGGAAGAAGCCCCGGCCTTGAGGATCCCTTGAGCTCGGGGCTCTCTCCCGGTACAGCATGCCAAACAAGCTTTTGATAGATCATCAGCTGAACTCATGAACTGTTATCCGATCAGGGGTGCATTTCCCAAACAACAACGTAACTCACGGCTGAACTATCATAGTGCGATGCATTATTTGGGAAAAGAACAATGTAGTGACGAGTGTTTCCCGAAACTCGTAGTTTCTCTGTCGCAGATCTATCGTTTGAACTACGTTAGGAATAGCGTAAAACGCCCATAACGATGCTCTAAACGGACTGGAGTAAGAACTTCTTTAGAGAAGAACCCATCATTACTTTGTGCAAATTATACTGTTTTACATTCATTAAACAAAATCCAATATTAGTGTTGGTAAAAACATGCACTCGCTTTCCATATTAATTAAAATATATGTACATGGCTCATATAGGGCCTGTGTTTGCTTTACAAATATTATTGAGAACATTACATATCCTATTCTAAAACAAAATCACTTACAAAAGCGAACACCTAATCTACTCTCATATATAAATCAATGAAATAAATAAATAATGAGGCTTTTTTTTGTAGAAATGTAGTATTTATTAGGAAATGAAAGACATCCTATTTTAATAATAATATTAATGATGATAACGATTATTATTATTATAAAGTAGGATATTGTTTATTTTTTTGAGAAGTCTACTTTTACAATTTGACACTTGTAAACCACTGCAGAAATGTTTTAACCAACAGGCCCATGTCATATACAGTACAGATACTTCGTAAATAACCTACTGTAAATTAAAAGCATTAACGTATGCTGTGTTTTTTGTTTTCACAAGCTTTGGAGACGTAACATAAGTTCCGTTTTTAAAAAATAGGTCACCTACCAGGGCTCGAAATTAACTTTTTTACTTGGTAGCACCGGTGCTCCCAACTTCAAATATTTAGGAGCACCAAAAAATTTTTAGGAGCACCAGAAAAAATTTAGGATCACCCACAAATTGTAAATTGTTTTTTAAGGGATTTATTGTATTTTAAAACAACATTAATAGGACTGACAAAAACCAGAAACAACTATCTAACTAAAGGTGCGAAAACATTGATATTTGTGTGCAATAATTCCAAAAGGAATGTCTAATAATTAGGCAATAGAATATAAATGATGATAAAAAATGACAATAATAGTAACAATGAATTCCATTTCTCATTATGATACTGCCTTGAATGTGCATGCATGTAGGTTATCTGCTATAAAAAGTCAGTTACTTTATGAAAAATAATTGTATAGTTTGCATCAAACAAAAATGAAGCATTGCAGTAAGAACTATTTATTTTGTACTGCTGTTTTTATATGCATGTCAATTTAATAAATAATATTTCTGCTACAAAACAAACAAAAGATTATAATAAATCATTCAATTCAATGATGAAAGCTGCAAAGCAGTCATCGTAAATAAATATAAAAATAATATACACCTCAAAAAAGAATAGACAAAAGAAAGTAAGTAAAGTCTCACTTCTATCACTCTTTAAAAGTTTTGGTTTCAGTTTGTGTCAATTTAAAGGTTCAGTCTGAGACGATCTTCATTTTTCTGTGTTAGTGGAAAAGCTGGCGAGTCAGCCGACCCAATTTATGAGCAGGCAGCGCAAGATTCTTGCGCTAACCATCGGCGCAATAGCGGCCTTTGTTATGAGCCGCAGTTTCAGTGTAAACTTAGTAAAGGCGAGCTTCTTTGGCGATGATATGTACAGCATTAGATTTGACTTTTAGCGGACATTTGCGCTGAACACGCAGTGAACGCAACGCATGGAGATTTGGGCGCCTTCTCCAAGAAGCGCGTACTCTATTGATCTCAGCTGGCTGATCATTATTCACCACGTGACGTGTCATGATCGCTTTCATCTGCGCCTCAACTTTAGGTGGGGTTTGCAAACCTGTGTGCTCTAAGTTTTTACTCTTCAGCCGTTTGCATTTCCCGTGGTCATAAAAGCTCCTTCCCTGTCACCTGACAGCGGAATACCTTGAGTGAATGACAGCTATTATGAACCAATATAGCGGCAGGGAAGAGCGATTCAGCACGTTTTTACAAAAAATCAAAACAGGTCGCACTACAACCATTATCTGCAGTCGCACTAATGCGCCCAAATATATTATGAGGTCGCATAGATTAATTTTCGGGCGCATATGCGACCAAAATGGTCGCAATTTCGAGACCTGCCTACGGCTGTGTTCAAAATGACATCGATGTTTTCAAAGTGCACTGTGAAGGGAGCGCAATTGTAAACATGAAGATCGCTAAATCCGAGCTGTTAAAATGCTTTGAAAGCAAATTACACCTGAGAGAGATGACCTTAATGCTTTATTTTATTATTATTTTTTTAAACATTCCAAGTTTAAATGTTAGAATGTTCTAAACCAGTGGTTCTCAAACTTTTTTGATCAAGTACCACCTCAGAAAAAAATAGTCTCTCCAAGTAACACCAAAATAAGCAGTATTGAAATACAGTAGTCTAGTAGGCCCAGTAAAGCATCTACAGCTCTGCACAGTTAAAAAACATGGCAGATTACCTTAGAAGTATAGGCTATATGTCATATATGACATATTCATACCATACCTGTCAACCCTCCCGTTTTTCCTGGGATTCTCCCGTATTTTACAGTTCTATCCCGCTATCATCCCGTAAAGGTATTTTCCCGTACTTCTCCCGTATTTTCAGTCTTTCTCTGAACAGCCGAGCCTCCCTATACGCAACCCATACCGCCACACCACCAGGGGTCGCGCCTTGCTCTAAAACATGAGTCTTCTGGGCTTTCACTTTGTTTAGGAATGAAAACACTTATAAACGAATATTAAAAACGGCGCGATTCCATTTTCTTTTGATTACAGGTGCCGTCGCCCATCCTATACGATCCCTAAAACAGTTATATATGGGTACATGACTGTCAGCTGACGTGATAAACAGATGCTGTTTCCCAAACGGATTCTGTACACGCGATTTGAAGCGGAGTGAAAGTCTGGGTTTTGTGTGCGTGTTTAAACAGACATACACATAATTAATAATAATAACAATGTATAAGGATGTCGATTTTGGCGGGGGTTTTTTCTCCAAACACAACTAATTTCGTCTTTAATGAGCATAAAAAGTTAGGAAAGCAGTCGAATGCTTTTTATTATAACGTTAGATGTGTGCATTTTTAAAGTGTCACCTCTTATTTAATGTAATAAAAAACATCTTAATAAATGAGAGATTCATTCTTTGATCTTTAATCATAATGTGTAAGTTATACAGTGGAGAAACAGCTTATGAGATTGATTCTATTTCATTAGCTATTAATAAGCTGAACTGTTTGCTAATGTATTTGCTGCTAATGTATATGTTTATTTTTCTTTTGTCAATAATAATTTTAAAACATATTACAGACCATTTAACTTTTTTTAATTTATTTTTTATTTATTTATTTATTTTTTTTAACAATGAAACCGCTCCGGGTTGGGGTTGGCGGGGATCCCTTATTATGGTGGGCATATCCCTTATTTTCACATCCCGATGTTGACAGGTATGATTCATATATACATAATTTTTGATAAATATTGAATTATATGTAGCATGTACATGACATATTTCATTCCTCCACGTACCACTACAAGGAAGCCCCACAGTTTGAGAACCTCCGTTCTAAACGAATAGGGCATAGGGGGGATAACTGGAAATAGAACACAGCCAGGAACTGTTTCTAACTACAGTTCCAGAGTTGGAGTTGCGAGCGTACAAGTTTGCGATGCAGTTTGCAAATGTTCGTTGGAACGAGGGATTTGGGAAACGCCAAATCAATGAACTGTTTGTAACGACAGAACTTGCGACCTTAGTTGGCTAACGACGGGTTTCGGAAAGCACCCCTGAACAATATTAAAGTATCATTTAATTTAAAAATAATAGTAATAATTGACGTGTGTATTTTGTGTCTGACACATTAAATATTGCATTCGTTAATACTAATCTGTTCTAAGATGTGCGAACAACAGAATTTAAATGCACCTCAAGCATTACAACAAAAAACAGAATATATATATTTAAATATAAATAAAACACTGACTGACTCTTCTGTTTTTTTCTCTTCAGGCAAGTAAAAATAGCAGGCCTATACGTCAGATCGATAGCTCTACTGGAAATAAGCATTTAATTAATGCTCTGCTGTAATTCTTAAATCACAACGTCTGTCAACATTTTTATTACAAGTCATTATTTTAAGGATTATGTCATGAGAATCTGATTTTATTTGGACTTGTGTGCTTTCCTTTTTGTCCGTCGTGTTGAGTTCAGGTGTAAGAAGTGTCTTTATATCAATATAGGCTTTGCTTAAAGACTGTTTGTTACCGACAACGAGGGATAATAATGGTATTAGAGATTTTAAAGGACAATAATATTAAGAAGGAAACATAAATATATAAATATTATATTATTTAAAGCTCTCCATATGACATTGCGAGGCTTAAAGTAATAAGCAGTCGTTTAAATATGCGTCTTTCGTGTGCTTAAATTTGTTATTTCAAATTGAGACACACGACCTGCGCTTACAAAAAGGAGTGGTGTGTATGCAGTGCCACATGCTTGCATTTTCCTGGAAGCTGGAAATGCAAATGAAAACTGTAGCTTTATTTTTCTGTCAGCAATCAAAGTTAGGAATCTTTGGCTAAATAAGTTGGGTGACCACTGGGTTAAACGGTCAAAAAGTCTCAAACATCCCAGGTTTAAATCAATCAGAGATATAAAAGGGTGGTAGAAAGATCCCTTTCTGTAGAATTGTGCTTTAAATAAAGAACTTTGTTGACGGATTGTTAGTTGAAAATTTACAAGTCAATACTGCCTCCATGGAAATCTTTTTTTTTTTTTAAGTGAACTTGTAAAACTGTGGTGTTAAATGTTATTCTGTCATGCTAAATTAAACAAAAAAACAAACAAAGATAAATCTAGTTGTCTTTATTTTGACCAAAGGTCATAAATCCAAAGGTGCAAAAATAGTCCAAAATAATAACAAAGGACCTGACCGGCGAAGCAGGGCATGAGTAAAAATGTTCCAGTTAGAACTGCTCATCAAAATGCCAACGATATCCCTGACAACACACAGAGACACCCTAAACGACAATAATGAACTGACAACAAAGCAAAGGATTGACATGCAGATATAAGCTGCGGTCACACTGCATTTTTCTCCCCACTGTCCCCGTGTCCCCGTCAGCAAATGAGCAGCAGCATTCTGCACCCTCTGCACACGAGTAATGGAGGTATGGCTAAAACCCACGTAGAGGGCATTATGATAATCTAGTCGAGTCGAAATAAAAATTAGTATAACCCTTTCAAAGTCGTTAAAAGACTTTATTTGGATAATTGCCTCAACTGGAAAAAAATGGCTTTAATTACCAAATTAATCTGTTTATCCAGTTTGAAGTCACTATCTATAATAACACCCATGTTTTGTACATTTAGGTTAGGGTTAGGGTCCTGAGTTCCCCCAGACAAAATACCACCACTTCTGTCTTTTCTTCATTGCACTTTAAAAAATGTAGTGCCAACCAAGATTTAATGTCGTTAAGACAGTCCAACAATGGTGTTATGGACCTAGCATCTTTCCGTTTTAAGGGCAAACAAAGCTGTGCATCATCTGCATAAAGATGAAATCCCATACTTTCTACAAATAGACCCTAACGGAAGCAGATATAAAGAAAACAGAATAGGTCCAAGAATGGAACCTTGAGGTACTCCACGTGAGACCGGTGTTGACGAGGACATTAACTCCCCTAGGCAAACAGAGAAGCTTCTGTCAGGATAAATATGACCGAAACCATTCCAAGGCAATACCCTTAATACCAACACAGTGCTCTAAACAAGAAATTAATATCTTATGGTCTACTGTATCAAAAGCAGCTGTAAGATCTAAAAGCAAAAGAACAAGTCATTAAAAAGTGTAGATTCAGTGCTATGGCAAGATTTAAAACCAGACTGGAACACTTCTTGAAACCCATGTAGGTCTAAATATGATTGCAGTTGTATAAATACAACCTTCTCTAAAACTTAGAGACTTAGCCGAAAAAAGTGAATGAATGGATGTTTGTACTGAGGCAACAAACACATGCAGTAACACGTTTAAATCATGTTTATACATCGTGTCATATCACATAGCTCTTTTTATGGGTATAAATGAGCAGGGGCGTAGCAAGTGGTGAAAAAGGGTGTAAAAGTGCATAGGGCCCTGGCAATTTAAAGGCCCAGCGAAAGGTTGCGGGTTGGCCCAGAGACCCCCCCCCCCTTCACTTACGACACTGCTAACATAGCACCCCGCCTCTTCACTTCTGAGATCGCTAACGTCATGACCACCCCCGCCAGATCCACCAGTTGTCACTTACCTTGACATTATTCTTAGTGTCCAGCCCATCGTAAATGCAGAGAGGCTTTTCAAGAAATGGTCGGCCGCTGATCCTGAGTCTTAAAGGTATAGGATAAAAAGAAATACTTTACACATTATTCCTGACAGTTGTTTGACTTATTAAAAAAGTGATAATTTTTGCATATTCTGCATATGTTTGTACTGGTGCAGCTAGAAGGTTGCTGGTTCAAGCCTTGGCTAGGTTAGTTGGCACTTCTGTGTGAAGTTTGCATGTTCTCCCCCTGCTGGCGTGGGTTTTCTCCGGGTGTTCCGGTTTCCCCAAAAGTCCAAAGACATGCGCTAAAGGGGAATTGGGTAGGCTAAATTGTCCGTAGTGTATATGTGTGAATGGGAGTGTATGGGTGTTTCCCAGTGATGGGTTGGGGCTGGAAAGACATCCTCTGCATAAAAACATATGCTGGATAAGTTGGCGGTTCATTCAGATATGACAACATAAACCGAGGCTTAGATCGTTGGTGATCTGCTTTAGCCATCCTGTGTGCACCCACTTGGAGAAGGACCCCTGGACAAAGGTGTGGGCAGAGGGGACTGCGATTTCAGATTCCAGACGGAGAAAAAACAGGTTGCTGGTAACCTGAACTACACTCAAACGGAGATATCCCTGTAGCCGACACCGGTTATGAGTTATGTGCGGACTCAACCCATAAGTGCTGATGGCTCCAAGAAGGATTCTGGGAACCCAAAAATATGAAACATATGTTCGAGATCTTGCTTGGCTCTCTCTGTCTGTTACTCTGAAGGTGAAAGCCAGAAGAAAAACTAACAGTGGCCCCCAATAAATGACAGATTTCTCTCCCAAATTTAAAGATAAACTGAGGTCCTCTGTCAGAAACCACGTCCACTGGGAGGCCATGAATGCGAAAGACAGGATCAATGACCGCAACCAACGAGAAAAAAAAAACTGCAGAGATGCATCTTGCCATTCGAGGAGGAACGCTGGGACAGGATAGCTCCCACCCCCACATTTGACATGTCAACCTCCTCCACAAACTGCTGAGAAGGATCAGAGGCTACGAGAATAGGAGCAAAAATAAAACAAGCCTTCAATTTAGACAACGCAGCTTGAGCTGAGCTCGACCACCTAAACGGTGTTTTGGTGGAGGTTAAAGCAGTCTGTGGTGCGGCGAGCTGGCTGAAATTGTGAATAAAACGCTGGTAAAAATCGGCAAAAGCCCAGAAACCTCTGCAGGGCCTTGCAGGAGTCTGGGGTTGGCTGATTCACCACAGCCTGAATTTTCTCTGGATCCATGTGCACCTCCTTGACTGACACAATGTGTCTTAGAAAAGGAACTGACTGCACAAAAAATGCATTTCTCCGCCTTGACGTAAAACTCATTCTCGAACAGCTCTGAAGCACTTGGCTGATGTGAAGAGGGGTGGATGATCTTGGCCGCTAGTGAATCAGAATTATATTTCTCCATGGCCTCCCTTTCTGGAACAGAAAGCGAGTATACTTTGCCTTTAGGCAGAGACAAACCTGGCAATGAGTCTATAGCACAGTCATAGGGACGATGAGGAGGTAGAGAAGCAGCTCGGGACTTACTGAACACTCTCTTCAGGTCAAGGTACTCACTGGGCACGTTTGACAGGTGCCTTGTTTAATGCTTCTCCTGAAACACAGAACAAGACACAGCAGAATGGGCAGACGAAAGACAAAGACACATGACAGTTGTCACTCCACAAAAATGGCTAAACATCGTCGCTTCCCATCCAACCTGATAGAGCTTGAAAGGTACTGCAAAGAGGAATGGGTAAAAATTCCCAAAGACAGGTGTGCCAAGCTTGTGGCATCATATTCAAAAAAGACCAAGCTTAAACAAACCTCGTCATCATCGTCTTGATGAACAGTCACAAAGCTAAGAAGAAGGGCAGAATTTACCCTGGGCCCTGTTGTTGTTTACAAGGCCTTTTAAAGCTCGAGCAGTTTCACTTTCTCGAGAGAAGGCGCATGTGCATCTATATTTAAAATGACAAACTTCTTAAGCTGATGATAATAACATGCGCATGAAGTGCTTCTGACATCCTTTCACAAACTGACAAACGCGAGAGTGAAGGTAAAAAAACAAAGGAGCAAACGATTCTTTCTGCAACCTAAAACATGGACAAACTGCCATGTTTACTTATTATTGTGATGAAGTTCGTTCATAAGGTGGGAAGAAGAAAAAGACAGGGTAATGCAATTTCTTTATTTTTATCAGCACTTGTGAAAGCACCATGCGCGTGTGTTCTCTCTCTTTTCCCGGCTGCTCCCTCTCCTTTCCTTAAAAAGGGTTTCTTTCCGGCCCAATCACTAGAACAAACAGGTGTTATTCATTATTCCTGATTCATCTGCTGACTAGCCACCGGGCTCCGAGCATGCTTTCCTCCCTTATTGGCCGTTTGATCATGCTTGCCTCCTCACTGACCACCTCAGGCCGGGGACCACCTTGAATTTAAAAGGCTGTAGTGCCAGATACCAACAGGTGATCCATGCATTGGTATCTTTCATGGGATGGAGCCACTGGAGGGGAGCATGAGCTGAACATAGGACGGATTCACTGCCCAGGAGGTAATAGCGAAAAGTGACAATACACCTTATCGCCAGACACTCCTTTTCTATGGTGTTGTACTTAGCCTTACTCTTACTGAGTTTTTGGCTAATGTACAGCACCGTCCGTTTCACTCCTGCCACCTCCTGGGAGAGAACTGTCCCCAGACCCATATCGGACACATCCGTCTGTAAAAGAAAGGGGAGGGCAAAGTCAGGAGCGTGCAATAGTAGACCCCGCAAAGTATCGATTTTAGCTTTTTGGAGGCCTGTTGGCACTGCTCCGACCATTGGGAGGTATCCGGTCCTTCCTTTTTAGAGGAAGCAATGGGCTGACAAGGGCTGAATAATTAGGAACAAATCGCCTGTAATATCCTGCCAGTTCCCAAAAACTCACCTCCTTTTTGCTCTTAGGTCTTGGACAGGTTGCAATGGCTGCAGTCTTATCAATTTGGGGCTGCACTGGCCTGTGACCCAAGTGGAAGCCCAGATACCTTACCTTCACTCGCCCAATTGCGCACTTCTTTGCGTTGTCCGTGAGCCTGGCCCGTCTTAGCGCTGATAATACTGTCCTCTGATGTTGCAGATGCTGTGTGAGGAGCGAGTATTTTGTCTATCAGATGCTGAGATGTATCCAGTGGCACGAACGGAAGTGTCATAAAACTGTGTAATCCAAGCAGCGTCTGAACACAAGACTGTTTTTCGCAGGTTATTGGAGTTAAGGGGATCTGCCATTATCCATTTGTCAAATCCAATGTTGAGTAATATCAAGCAGCACCTAACCGGATCAGCTCTGAATAACCTGCAGGCGGTCTGGCCTGTGAATCCTGGCTACATCCCTTTTCAAGACTGATATGACCCTGCGTCCGTGTACCTATTTGGAATTGTCTATCTTTGCTTTAACCAATCGAGATCTTTATACCTCAGTTGACGACATTTTTGGCTTTCTGTAGGAGTATAACTGCTGTGTTGTTGTAAGGCAGTGAGATCGGCCAGCGAACTCTGCGATTGTGAAGACCTTCTGCCATAGAACTGTAGACTATCTTCAGTAAATTCTCTTTGTTTTTATTGAATTTCAAACTCTGAATCTTTTGATCTCACACAGCAGTTAAGTTTTATTAACAACATGAGTATAAGACTTACTACTCCTTATAAGATTTAAGACTTTTAAAGAGTTTAGGACCCGCAGAAAATTTTGCATGACAATAAAAATGTAAACTTTTTAGTGGAAATATTTACAAAGACAAGTAGAGGACCTAATGCTGAGCCCTGTAGCACTCAATGGTTTAGATATTCTGTGTTGATTTTCATGTCTGCTGTTTTGTGCCTTTAAACTGGTGTTAACTGTTGTTTTTTCACTTTAGGGCTGATGGTGCTGAAAGAAGAGACTCAAGAACTGAATGAAATTGAAGAGAAAGATCAGTGTGGGAAACACCCAGATTTAATGACTGATAAACCATTTTTACTGGCAAAGAACACTTCATGTAAAAGAGCTGAGAAAACCAAACCTTTCCCCTGTCATCAGTGTGGAAAACATTTCAGTAAAAAACAAAACCTTAAATTTCACATGAGAATTCACACTGGAGAGAAGCTTTTCACATGTGATCAGTGTGGAAAGAGTTTCACTGCAAAATCAGGTTTCGAAATCCACATGAGAACTCACACCGGCGAGAAGCCTTTCTCATGTACTGAGTGTGGAAAGAGTTTCAGTCACAAACAAAACCTTGAAATTCACAAGACGATTCACACTGGGGAAAAACCGTTTGCCTGTCAGCATTGTGGAAAAAGATTCAGTCAAATGGGTAATCTTAAAGTTCACTTTCGTGTTCACTTTGGAGAGAGGCCGTACACCTGCCAACAGTGTGGAAAGAGTTTCAGTCACAAACACAACCTTGAAATTCACAAGAAGATTCACACCGGGGAAAAGCCATTTGCCTGTCAGCATTGCGGAAAAAGATTCAGTCAAATGAGTAATCTTAAAGTTCACATTCGTGTTCACTTTGGAGAGAGGCCGTACACCTGCCAACAGTGTGGAAAGAGTTTTGCATGCAAGTCTACTCTTAGTGTTCACATTATGCATCACACTGGAGAGAAACCGTTCACGTGTGATCAGTGTGAAAAGAGATATGTATGTAAACGAGAGCTTAACCGGCACAAGAAGATTCATGCAAAAGACAAATGTTTCAAATCTGATCTCTGTGTGAGTCTGGCCACAATACCAATCGTCAAGAATTGCCCAAGTGAGCATGTCAGTTTTTGTCTTGCCAATTAATCTAGCAATAAACACCCAATGCTGCTGCGCCTCTTTATAATTTACTCCACTGAAATGCCAGTAAAGACATGGGCTGCGTTTAAAAGCGCCCAATACCCCTAAATAGTGCACTATTTGGGGGAGCAGCCATTTCTAGTGCTGTCCGAAACCATAGTGCATGTTCTGAAGTGCTCTCAATTAATGCCACAATGCATTGCAATATAAGTTTACAACCAATGTACAGTCAACAGCTAGAAATTCCACATAATGCACTGTGAGGGTTTGTGCATCAAATTAATTTGCATCTGGCCACAAGATGGCATCCCAAGTGTCTAAATACATTACTATTTACTTAAAGCCATGTAGTTTGAGTTTAGTGCTCCAATTGTCTCGCTCACTTCAGTCACTACTTTAAGTGGACGTGTGTACGGAATGGTGAACGAGGATATAGTGGGGCTTAATTTGCTCCGGAACACGCCAGATCCGGCACCTGATTTCCCCCGGAAACTTCACAGATATCCAGGAACAGGATTGAGCACCCCTGGTTTAGTTAGTTAATAGATTAGATTTTTTTTTGTCTCATTTCATTTTGTTTTTACTTTTAGTATAGTTTTTGTAGAATTATTGCTTTGTTTTTCTTGGTATTTCATATTCCTTATAAGTTTATGATCGTGTGGAATCAAAGTAAACTGTTTTAATGAGTAAGAGATAAGAGAATTTCTCCATTTTAATGGCAGTAATCTTTCATATGCTTGTTTTTGATATTGTGATATAGGTCTTAAATTTAATACTTAATCGTCTTAAAAAGTTTTAAACTTGACACTATGATATCTGCAGAAACCCTGTAATAACTCTTGTTAGATTTGTCCTGGTCAGACGATGTCTGAGCATTAAAACATACAGAACTGTGATTACTCAATAAACTCTGCTCTTTCTTTGTCATCATTACTTCGTCTCCTGCTTCTGCTCCTCCTTGTCTTCCTCATTCTCAAGTCCTATATTAATTCAGTTCTGTGTACTGATTAACAGTATGAGTTTCTCAACACCACATCATTCCTCCTGCTGCCAAACTTTCTTCTTGAATAAGATGCAAAGGTCTACCTTTTGTCCTGTTACCCCTCTCCTCTTCTCAGTAAACTTTATTTAATTGATTGCATCTCAGGGTCTCAAAACTTTCCCTATAATAATGCATAGAGCTGTCTTTTAGTCAGAAGCCTACACACACACAATACATATAAGGGTACACACCAAATATATACAATTTAGCATGGAGTGTTTCTGTAATATAAAGTGTGTGTGTGCACTATTGGAGAATGTTGAGGTGATTTTTTTTTTCTCCCCCAAATCGCTCAGTCCTACGTTAGACTTTTATTTTGGTACTATGGGATGACGTCATAGGTACGCGCCGCGCTTTCGTGTTTGCTGTTCAACGAAAAGGTTTGTCTTAAACGCTGCAGCCTCGTTCAAATCAAAATATAGTTCATTTTACAAGTACTGCAAAATTAATAAATTTAAGCGCGCGATAGTTAAATTAACTTTTAGTTAAAAGCTTAATTAATATAACGCGAGTAGCAGAAACGGCGCGTCTCATTTCTCTGACGTGAATCTGTGAGTAAACAAACAAACATGAATTCAGTAGAGATAAAAACAGCTTTCAGAACTCATTTCAGTCTAAATGGTCCGTTTTATTGCGCTGATAAAGTAAATAAATATCTTCTAATAACTCTTATTTGTTTTACCAGCAACATTGTTGACACACAAACGCTTTTCTGTCTCTAAAACTGGTTTCTTATTTTGTTGTAAAGATGTAAAATATTACCTGGAGACGATTTCTGCCTCCAGCAGTGTTCAAGCTTTAACACGGAGAACACATGTGACTCTTATATTATAGTCTGTTTTCTATAATCTACATTTGACTGTATTGTCTGTGATATTTTGTCTGTGACCATTGTTGAGGAACTTTTAAACATGTTATATTGTGATTAATATTACCTCTGACATCCAGTCAAAACAGTGTAAATGCACACAAGCTAGCTTTACAAACTCTGTGTGTTCATGAGTGTGCAATATTAATAACTACACTGGTCAACACATTCATTTTTATTATTTATTTCTGTTGTTTTTTGCCTCTTAAACAGAGAAAAGTGTCTAAACGCAGAGGAAAACTCCTGGAGAAGCGACTGAGATCTGCTCTTTATTATCATCTACTATTATAAAGATGGCGTTAATTAAAGAGGAGAATGAAGAACTGAGGATTAAAGAGGAGAATGAAGAACTGAGGATTAAAGAGGAGAGTGAAGGTCTGAGCATTACAGAAGTGTTCACAGTGAAACATGAAGATCCTGAGGAACAAACAGGTCAGTTTTTATTTCTCGAAGCTGAATTCAGAGTCATTTAATCCTCAATCAAATGTGCAGCTCTAAATAAGTCTTATTTTAGAGAAATCTCATATGAGCATCTTGATGAGTTTTGTTTGACAAAGTGACTCGCATGATCAGACAAACACTAACACTGCCTTCAGGTGAACTTGAGAAGATCCTGCTTATAGTTTGCACAGTGTCACATGCTCAGTTATTAATAATTTCTAATAATTCTTCAGTCTGGAGTGGGTTTTTTCCTCTTATACTCTGGTTCCTACTAGATTTGGGTCGATAGACTATAGATATCACGATGCTGAGCTGGCATCGCGATCCCCACCACAGCAGTAGTAGAGCTGTAATCGGGCCATAAGAGTTATGCCCAATAAGGGCCGACAATTACATTTTGATTGACAGCTTTTTAAAAGCCCGTTTACAGCCAGAGGTTATTCAAACGTGCACATGCACACAGCTCCTTTTCTCAAGAATGAGTCGTTTTAACATAATTTATTCATAACAAACGTAGGCTATAGGCAGGCCCGGCGCTACGAGGTGGGAAAAAAAGAATTGTTTCAAGATTGTTCAATCAAAACTGAAAACTCTTTCTGTCATTAATTACTAACGCTCCCGTCTATTCTCAGCAAATACCAATCTTGACAGATGGTTCAAAGATGGATAGTAATGTAGCAGCAGCAATGGTGACAGGGGAACAAAGTCATGGAATCAGTCTGCCTAAAGAATGCTCCATATTCACAGCTGAAGCCCGCGCTTTTTAAAAAAAATTTTATTTGCTTGTTTATTTTACAGGGACAATACACTTGACATTAGCCCCTTTCACACAGTGATACCGGTAAATTTCTGAAAAATTTCCGGAACGACTTTACCGGTATATTGAAAAAAGCGCTGTTCACACAGGCGAGGACGTTACGGAAATTTTCCGGAAAAGAGCATTCACACATCCATTCCAAAATACCGGTAAATTCTGACATCATTCACCACAAATGAGCTTTAAACGGCTGCGCTTGTATTTGTAAACATTTGACTAAATTACAAACTCTGTGGACGATCAATATTGTGAACAACTTTCGCAGGATCACTTTCGCATGTCGAGATGTTCATAATATGTGCGTGTGCAGGCGCTCATAGGCGCACGCAAAGCTTGAAGGTAAACAAACAACGGCTTATCATAATCATCTCATCGATGATTATTTACACAATTGACATTAAGAAGAACATATAAACGTGATCTGACTAACTTCTAGCAGCTAAATGTGTCTGGAATAATATTCAAAGGCTTTTATCTTCACAAACCGCACGGACGTGAATGCGTCTGACTGTTGTGATTGGCTAAAGCAGACGTCTCACGTCAGCACGTTCTAGACGTGCACGCGCTTATTACGGGAATCTTCCTTCTGCATTCACACAGCGCAGCATTCCGGCAAATTGCCGGTAATGTTACAACTTCGCTTTCCGGAAAATAGCCAGAACGAATTTACCGGTATTTTCAAAAAGGACCTGTTCACACATACAACCTTTCCGGAAAATTGCCGGCAATTTTCCGGAAAGGTCTGTATGTGTGAAAGGGGCTATTGTTATACAAAGATAACCGATGTTGTGTACATAGGGCATATAGCATAAAGCTAATTTGCAGCCCTCGTCCCTGGTTAGGCTTTACATTATAAAAAAGAAAAATAATAATAATAATAATAAAGAAAACCGGCAAGAATAAAACTCAATACAGCAAACATGTACAATATTTACAGAGCCATAAACATAAGATGCAAGTCCATATGGATAAAGAGAAATGTAAATGGGACCAACCTGAAAGAGCAATGCTTAATGTTCACATTGCTGTAAAGATTTCAACCCTTCTTTCAGCTTTACAGAAAAAAACTGGGAGTTCAGATTGTAACTTTAAATGAACAGGCATGGCATTCCATAGATGTGAACCTTTTACTGAAAAGGATGACTGACCCACAGCGGTTCTGCATCTGCGGATTCTACAATTCCCACGTACTGCCCCTCTAGTCTTCGCCCCATCACTACTGAATTTATTTATTAACTCACAAACTACTTTAGGAGCAAGACCATGTATACACTTAGGGTGCTTTCACACCTGTGAATCGATTCAGTTGTTCCGAAACAGAGATTATAATTGTTACATTGTTGCTCTTTGCTCTTGGAGCGGTTCGCTTTCACACTGCAAAGTTTCTAAACGGACCAAAAGAGCTAAAACAAGTCACGTGCGAGTAAACTCTCCTCACATTGGTCAGAGTTTATTTTGCAGCGTCCCGCTAAGCTGTCAGGAGAGGTGGTGGTTTGGTGGTGATTGACAGGGTGCGTGGCGCGATGTGTCTGAGGAGAGATGCGGTGGGGAGGGGTGAGAAGGGTGCGCAACGATGCCTATTTGAGGACCAGGAGGGAGACGCGAGATTACCGGGAGATCATCACTCGTTTGCGGGCATCTGAATACTTGCGAAAATTCCCGCCATACTCATAATTCTCTCTTCATATAGCCGTAAGCCTATTACATATCCATAAAACACTGTGATATAACCGCGCTCGGATCGGATCGCTTTCTCACTGCAATCGAACCGCTCCAGGGTTCGTTTCAATCGAGCCGAGACCACCTCATTCAAGCGATCTCGGAGCGATTACTTTGGCGCGGAACAGAGCGCGATTGCCCTGTTCACATATGCCAAACGAACCGCGCTAACTGGGCAAACGAGACACGTTCCGAAACAAAAGTGTAGGTGTGAAAGCACCCTATAACATGTTTTTTTAAAAACGAAAACTTTAAAAAACTATCAAAACTTAACACATTATATTTTTTAAGAATTTGACAATGGTGCCGTCTTATTGGTTTCTGATCCATTACTTTTAAAGTTTGTTTGTAAAGAGATATTACAGGCTTAACAACTGACTGCGTTGCTTGACCCCAGATTATTGCACAATAAGACATACGTGAAAATATCATAGCATGCACAAACATTTGCGCTGCTTTAAGAGATATATATGGCCTTATCATACGAAAACAGTTTAAATTTGTCTTAATAGCCTTAGACATTTTCTTGATGTGGGCATCAAACTTAAGCTTTGAGTCTATGATGACACCTAGGTATTTAAATTCACTCACTTCCTTAATTTCCTTTTGGTCAATTTGGATTTTAAATGCATTTAGCGCTCTGTTTTTTGAGGAGAAACACATTGAAACTGTTTTGTTGTAATTTAGAGTTAGACAGTTGTCCTTCAGCCAGTGGGAAATACAGACCAGTTGATTAGTTAACATTTCTTTTTTTTTTTTTTTTTTTATACTTTATTTTTATTTCTTTTAAGGAGAGAAAAAAAAAACACAAAAAGTAGGTTAAAAAAAAAAAAAAAAAAAAGGAATAAAATTAGGTAATTAATACAATAAAACACCAGAACTTAAATGAACGGTTGACAGGTCACATATTTCCTTACAGGTCACATGAACAAATACATATATAAATCAGGTTACACTGTATAAAGGCATAAGTACAATCCATTTCTCCCAATATTGCAGGTATTTGTCCATTCGTAGTTTTAAAGAAAATGTCATCCTCTCCATATTTTGAACATTAGATATGATATCCAACCATTCAGATTTTGTAGGGGGTTCCAATTGTAGCCACTTTCGAGTCACAGTTTTCTTACTGGTTGCTAGGAGTATGTTTAATAAGTACTTGTCTTTTACCGTTAGGTTGGCTGCAATATTTCCCAGATAAATTGTTGTAAAAGAAAGATCCACATCATCACCAAAAATATTACGTATTATTTGCTTTACATCCTTCCAATATGGCTGGATGGCTGGGCAACTCCAAAATATGTGAAAGTGGTTTGCCAAGTCTTCTCCACATTTCCTCCAGCACTGCCCCCTGTCCTTGTCCTGTGTTTGCATGTATGTTAATTTGGGGGTTATAAAGTATCTGGTAAGATTCTTCCAGCAAAAATCTCTCCACATACCAGAATTGGAAGAGGTGGCCTGTACTGAGCAGATATTCAACCAATCTTCCTCTGAGATAACTAGGTTGGATTCTCTCTCCCATTTTAGTCTGATATAATTTGTTGATTCTTCCTTGGTCGATCGGATGGCAGAATACAATTTTGAAACAAGTCTTCTATTATCTTTGTTCTTGTAGATGTCTATAACTAAGTCAATTAAATTGGGGGGATGGTTCTCTGAGCATCTAATCTCACTATTAAAATAGGTTCTGGTTTGCAAATACCTAAAGAAATCACATTTGTCCAGACCATACTTATCTGAGATTTTCTAGAAGCTATCTAATTCCCCATTTGAGGAAATCAAGCTAAATGTAGTGATGCCGAGCCTATACCAAGCTTGAAACCTCCCATCGATTTTAGTTGGTTTAAAGTCAGGGTCAAATGCTACCCATTTAATCACTCTAGACTGTTTTTCGAGTAGTGGAGAATTACATTCTTTAAACCAGATTCTAAGGGGAACCCTGGACCACTGATTTAAGCTATTTAAATAGTGTTTATGTAAAATCTTGCTACCCAATAATGATTGTAGTGGTAGTTAACATTTCTTAACTTACTTTTAGCATTGGAGTATATGGAAAATGCCCAACAAAAGAAATCCATCATTTTTACAGACTCTAAATCATGCCTCCAAGTTATGGAATCTTCAACGAATGATCATCCTTTAATTGATAACATTTTAACTAAAGTTCACCAACTACAAAATCAGTTTTATCACATAATGTTTTGCTGGGTTCCTGGACATGTCAGACTTTTAGGCAATGAGCAAGCTGATGCAGCTGCTAAAGATGCTTTGAAGCAAGTAGTGAACAAATGCCAAATTCCTCCGTCAGAGATGAAACCTTTTATCAACGCTTACATTTTAAACAAGTGGCAAAAGGAATGGGATGCATTAGAAAACAATAAATTACATGAAATCCAACCTGAAGTTTCACACAGAATTTTAAGACATTTTAAGAATCGATTTGATCAAGTAGTTTTTACCAGATGTCGTATTGGGCATACGAGAATTACACATGGTTTTCTGCTCCAAGGTGAAAACCCTACTCAGTGTTTGTGCTGCAAAACTCCTCTTACTGTAAAACACATTTTACTGGGCTGTCCTGCTTTTACAGATCCCAGAAGGACTTTTTATGAAATGAACTCTTTTAAGGACATTTTTGACAAAGTGAAACCAGAAAAGATTTTAGAATTTTTATCATGTATTAACACAAAAAATCTAATTTATGTTTTATTTAATTTGTTGATTTTTAAATTGTATATTTATTGTTGAAACATTCCTGCCATGAAGATAACCTTGGTTGCTGACATGGCACTAAATTAAAAAAAATAAAAATACAATACTAACACTCCCGTCGTTCCAACCTTCAGTATTTTAAAATATATGACATAGCAATTAAATTATGAAAATTCTGAGATTAACGCTATAGTCCAGAGATCTGGTCCCCGGGTCGGGTCAGTAAATAGCCTTTAAAACGCGCACACGGCGATGGAAGCGAACTCAACCCACAAGGGAGAAAAGTGGGTGACATGAGACGAGCAGCTTAATTCGTCAACTTAATGTTTTGGTTAACTAATTCTTTAAACACAACTCTCTTGAGCTCTAAAAGGAAGAAACGCAGAAGAAATTTGCTGTAAAATTAATTTTAGCAGAGACGCAACTGCCAGTCGTTAGATGTAGTCTAATAAAAATGTTTTAATACAAATAAATAGTTCACTGCACAGTAGGCTACACTATAAATAATATTTAAATTTATTCATGATTATTAGGGGCCAAGCACCGTAGGTGCGTAGGCACCTATTGGATCCGTTAGCGTTCCTATTATTATTATTATTATTCTTCCTTCTTCTTCCGTTTCTTCCGCCGGATTTGAATGGCAGCAATATAGGCGTAGCCGGGAAAGTTGTATAATTTGGCACAATGATAGAGGACAGTATTAACATTAATCAGACCAAATATGAAGTCTCAAAATCAAACTCTCTAGCGCCACCACTTGTCCAAACTTTCACGTATGTTTATAATAATAACTTTTGAACCGATTGGGCTACAATCAAAATTCTTTTTTCCTCTGATTCCTTGGCTCAGTCCGATTCAAACGCACCCTATGACGTCATTTTTTTTATTTTTTCGCGCTATTTTAATTTTTTCGAAAAACCTATTTGATCGAACTCGTCCTAGGCCGTTTCTTCGATTTTTACCAAAATTAAATCACATGATCTACAGACCATGCCAACCAAAAGTTATGGAATTCAAGTTGATTTGACCAACCGTTTTTGTTTAACTTGCGATCAAATTTAACGTAGGACTTGCGAAAATGGACTTGAGACGATATCTCCGTAACGCATTCACCGATTCACACCAAACTTGGTGTTTGCTATGACAACTAGGGTTTGAGGTTATATGCAGAGTTTCGGCGCACTGCCCCCTAGTGGTCCGGAGATACAAAAAAACTTTATTTTGGCTTATAACGTCTCAACCTTTCGTCCGAAACTCATAAAACTGGTCTCATTACATCCGGCAGAGCATGTCGAGTCGAATGATGTCTGATTTTCACAGGTCAGCCATTTGGGCGTCGCCCATTTCGATTTTTGGCACAAACTGCTATATTTTACCAACACATTCACATATTACAAAACATGGTGTGCGTCTTCAACCCCATACCCTGAAAGTACTCAAAAACTTCTGGAGCAGCGCCACCTTTTGGCCAATAGTGCTTGGCCCCTTAATTGCTGCTTGCAGCTATATTTTTGAATGTTTGACATTGCTAAAAAGCACACTTTTACAGTTGTGTAGAGAAACATCCCATTATGCAGCAGCAGTCTAGGTATAACAGATAATAAATGCCTTTTGCTTTTAAAGATGATCGGCCTGCAAAGTCAAGTTTGCAGTGTTATAAATGGAATAGATATACAGTGCTGACGTGGATTTACCGCGGATCAACCAAGAAACCTCTCACATGTGCTGCAGGTAGGCTGAATGATCATCTTTTAAAAATATGTAATTTCGGCTATACTGCTATTTGCTCATGCAAAATTAAACAACACAAAATATATTGTAGATCTATTTTAAGAGCTAAAATACAGTCAGCATATCGAGTTTGTTTTGACTTGTAGCTCATGGCCCTAAAACGAAAATAACCTGAAAACAAGCTATTAAAATAGGCTTAATAAATAAATAACATGACGGGTAGGCCTAGCGTAATGGTTTATGATGGTTTACAAATGTCAACCGGACAATATCACGAAAAAAAAAACACACTTATGATAGCCTAAGATAAATCTTTATTTTTACATTTAAAATGATGAAAAAAGTTATATAGCCTGAGTTGCGTGTTATCCGTGCTAAAATTTAACCAATTTCCACGGTAATAACCGAATTTAGGTATCTTTTTTAGGTATTTTTCTGGCTACACTAATGCCTTAAAATGTAACGAAGTAATTGTTTTAAATGACATCAGATTGTAACATTAAGCTTTTCCCTAACACTGATGTTGGTTGGGTAATAGGCTACGTAAAGCGTGATGTCTCGAATAAGCTTATTTGACTATATTTATTTACCGGTTAAACGAATAGTCTGACGTGGGTCAGCTTGCATGTGTGGGCATATTTCACGTCTTTTCCTAAAACTTTAAACATTCATAGGCCTGTTATATGAAATAAAACGTAAATAAATAAGAAGAATAACATGATTTAAAGCATTCGTTTGGCACAAAAGCCATGATCTGTCTGCATTAATAAGCGGTATCGTTGCATTACCGTCATTAATAAAATCAGTAAGAGCGAAACTGTGCATATTATTTTTACGTTAAAAACATATATTACTGCCTTAGGTCAGTACCTTAGGCAGTAAAGCAAAGTGTTAATAAACGTGAATAAATACCTTAAATGAAAGGGACAAAAGAGACCAAAATCAGTCACCAAGTCTAGTGCCCCTTGTGGATTTAAAATGCCCCCTCAGTTCTGACATCCTGGCGCCGGGTCTGGCTATAGGCCTCTTATGCTGTGTTCACACCAGGCGCGGATAAATCGCGATATTCGCCCATAAATAGCCGTATGAACATTTGAGTTTACTCGCTTCATTCGCGTGTCAAACCCCGCTTCATTCGCGTGTCAAATTCACTTCAGAACAGACGTGGATTCGCGTGATAGGCAGTGCTTCTGTCTGCCCGAAGACTCTAGCTTCATAGCTAAATGGCTAACATGGATTTTATGAAGAAAATAACTGTTTATTTGCTTTATGAAGACTGAAAAACAGCGTTGATTTGTTTAGGGTCGTGTCTGAATCCACTACATTCTTTCAGAGGTGCATCCAGCTCTGTGAGCTCATAAACTCCTCCAGAAACTGAACCTGGATGACGGAGGCTTTCAGCGGTGCTTCTGACTGAGCCAAGCCCAGTTTGATGAACTGTTGTCGGTGAAGGCTGAAGGATTTCCCTCGGAACACCGACAACAGGTTCTACGTCACAATCATGCCCCCACAAGAACAAGCTTCTGATTGGTTAACGCGGCGCGAATGTACGCTGAAGTTCAGATTTTCGAATTCGAGAGATTCGCGCCAAACGCTCGTTAAGCGAGTCAAATGCGCAAAACGTTCAATTCGGCCCGCGCCATTCGCGCAATTTGCGTCATTCGTGCCGCGTCATTCGCGCGCATCGCACCGCAGGATGTCTATTCGCGCGTTTGCATTGACTTAACATGTAAATCACTCGCGCTTGACGCATCTGGGGCCTCATGTATCAACGCTGCGTACGCACAAAAACTTTGCGTACGCCAGGTTTCACGCTCAGAATCGCTCACGTTTGGATTTACTAACAATGAACTGAACGTGGGAATGTGCGCAGCTTCACGGCAGCTTTCTGGCAGGCGTACGCACATTTTTTGTGCGTGTCTGTTTTATTTCCATTGGCGACTCCTAGAGGCAGTTGTGTTAAATTCTTCTCTACAAAGTGTCTGAGCCTTGCAATGGCAGCTGTATGAGACGGGTTCATCTAGTAGATATGTAAGATTTCCATACCATACAGTTGACCAGCTAAACATTAAAGCGCAAATTGCAGCAGTCGCCTGTTTTCCCAATGTAATCTGAGCAATCTACCGCACACACATTGCTATAAAGACACTATCTGAAGATGAATTTGCATGCGTGAATCAGAAACATTTCCATTCAATAAATGTGCAAATAAAATATGATGCACAAACTTATTGATGATTCCTACTTGTCTTTCTCTTGATAAATAGTGGGCAAAATCTGATATGTAGCGGGGGAAAAAAGAAGAAAGAATTTATCAGACGCTGGATTTGAGACGAGTTTACGCTCGAGTATGTCTGTACATGATCTCATGCTTCTTATGAGGTGCGCCACTGAGACCGCTTAGGGTATTGCAACATTTTTCAGTTATAAACCACACTATTTCTTTTTTAAATGCACTCAGTGCGATGTTCAGACCCAACTGTGTTAACCGTATCAGCTAAACTCTCCCACTCTATTTTTTTCTTTTGTTGTTAATTCCGGAGAACAAACTTGCAAATAACACCGCTTTTCTCCGGTCTACCTCCGAAAGCAGCACCTCCAATTCACATTCTGTTCAAAGTTTCTCTTTTTGCTTGATTTTGCCGTTGCTTTTTCGTTGGGTTTTTCCATTAGCATAGTCATTAGCATATTCATACGGGGGAGGAGGCAGGGAGGGGTTTTGTGCTCGTGCATGTTGCACTCAGTTTCACGTTCATTCAGATGTACAAAAGAATATGCGTGAGATTCGGCGTACGCAGTGTTTCATACATCTGAATTTTTTTCTGCGTACGCACATTTACAGCTTCGTGCGTACGCAATGTTTTAGTAAGATTTCCACGCAAGTCTTCGTACATGAGGCCCCTGGTGTGAACGCAGCATTAGAAGTTGGAACACAGAAATAAAATAAGTCCTCTGTAACATCGTAACATTTTAGCGCCTAGGAACATACACTTAGCCTTTAAATTGGCCAACACACCAATAAAAATAAGTCTTTCCTTACAAAATAAATTAAAATAAATGATGACGGGTATTTGGCAATAATAACATTAAGATAAAGGCTCTGCAGGATTTGTTTCTCCACTTCTCTTCACAATCCGGCCTTAAGGCGACGGTGAAGCTAAATAATAAAAGAATAATGCAAACATTAGCCTGTATACTCTGTCTACATCATGCTGTTAGGGTTTATTAACAGGGTTCAATGCTAAGGAATTTTTCTACTAGCCCGATGGTTCAGATTTTTACTTGCCCTGCCGAAATCTTCACTGGCCCCACCAGAAAAAGTTAAAAACTTTTTTTTAGCTACATACAGTATTTTAAATAACGTGTCAAAAGCCGAACATAATTGTAATATCTACCCTGTTTATTTAGCGTCACAAACTGACAATTTAAAAAAATACAATTGTGATGTGACTAAATTTGATAGTGTGTATGTATATGTATTTACGGTACCAGTCAAAAGTTTGGGGTCAGTTTTACTAATTTCTTTCATATTTTGTTTTTAAGAAAAATTATTTAGTTGATCAAGAGGGCATTTGTTAAATGTGAAAAAAAAGTTAAATATTCATTACAATTTTAAATAACTGCTTTCTAATTATGTAGTTTCAAATAAAATGATTACTCCAGTCATTATTGCTTTTATTACTATTACCATTAATAATAATAATATCAACAACATTTCCCAGAGATGGGTTGCGGCTGGAAGGGCATCCGCTGCGTAAAAACCTGCTGGATAAGTTGGCGGTTCATTCCGCTGTGGTGACCCCGGACTAATAAAGGGACTAAGCCGACAAGAAAATGAATGAATAACAACAGCAATAATAATTAATGTCAGGGTGATTTCTGAAGCATCACGTGACTCTGAAGACTGGAGTGATGAAGCTGAAAAATCTACTTTAAAATCTCTACATTAAATGATAAACTACTTTTAAACAGTTATTTTATAGTGCCATAACATTTCACAATCTTACAGTTTGAACTGTATTTATCTGGTTATTAGGCTAATAAACAGTCAGATGCAGTGTTCTGTTTTTTTGAGAATGAAATAATAGTAGAACAATGGACTGGTCCAAGTAAAATGCAATCAGTTCTCCTTATTCCAAAGATAAAGTACCTTGCAAGAAAATCTGGAATGGACAGTCATCTCAGAAGGTAGCCGACAAGTGATTTTCAGTTATTCGGGCATAACACTGGTCTTTGTTCCACTCGCGTCAGCTGCAAGGCTGTTTTTCACATATTCCATCGCTTTGTGGGGGTCCGTAAATAGCTGCTCTGTATTACCCGGCAAGGTAATTCGGAATCTGGCGGGATGACGAAAGCCAAATCGAGCCCCTTCAACGTTCCGTATGAATTTGCGCACTTCTCCAAAAGCCGCTCTTTTCTTGGCTTCGTTAGCCGTGAGATCAGGAAAAAGAAAGACGGGCTTTCCCTTGTATGTCAGCCTTCCTTCTTGACGCACCGCTTGGAGAATCTGTTCACGAATATGGAAGAAGTGGACTCTAATGATGAAGGGCCTGGGTGGTTGACCCGGTTTGGGCTTTGGTTGAAGTGACCTGTGAGCTCGATCAAGCAGCGGCTTCTCCTCCATGTTCAACAGGTCGCGGAGAAAGTTTGAAACAAACTCCGTTGGACGGTTGCCTTCTTCTCCCTCGCTTATTCCGATCAGTCTGATGTTATTCCTCCTTGATCTGCTTTCAAGATCTTCACACTTTAAAGACAGAGCCGTAACCTCAGTCTGAAGTTTAGCCACGGTAGTTTCAAGGTACGTTAAAGAATTGCTCGTTGCTGTCGCCGAATCCTCGACAGCTCTCAGCCGCTCCTTCTGCGAGCCAAGGGATTGTTGAATTGTGGCTACAGCTGAAGTCAACTCTTCCTTCACTCCGTTGATGTCTGATTGTAGACCGCTGATCGCACTTTCAATTTTAATGCAAATGTCATTTTTTATAGACTCCAGCGATTGTTTAAACATTTCAGCTGAAAGTGGTTCTCCCTCGTGGGTACCTCGTGAGTCACCCGAGCTAACGTTAGCCGTATTAGCTCGTGTCTCTTTTCCACCTCGTTTGTTGCCAGGAGCAGCCATTCTACACACGATATCCACAAATTTACTGTCCGAACGTATGTATAAGCCGTGTCAAAGCACATTAAAGTTTGAAATTAACTTCTAGGTCTGATTATTTCTTAAATGAAATGTCACCTGTGAGGAGCTCACTGTGAACGCGTCTACATCGTATTCGCGCGACAGCGCCCCCCCCCCCCCCCCCCCCCGTTTGTACTGTATTTATGTTGAAATAAATGCAGCCTTGGTGAGCAGGAGAAGCTGATGTTAAAACATTTAACAATCATACTGACCCCAAACGTTTGAGCAGTTGTGTATAGAATATTTTATAAGTGAAAGTGTGCACTTTAATTTTAACACCTAAAGACATCGTCACCTAATATAAATGGGAAAGGTGAGACTTTCCCATACAGAGCCTCATTTCAGTTGTCAAGTTTTGTAAAAATCGATCTATAGAATGAATCTATTAAAGAAACGTTGGCTAGAATTCTGCACTAGGCCTAACCACTTAAACTCTGCTGCTATTTGGGGATTTCCGCCTGGATTTTGCCTACCCAAATTTAAAAGCTTCCCAAATCCACATAAAGAGATGTAAATGCAAAAATTTGGTATTCATTTCATTTTGAAGAAAACCCTTTGAATTTTCATAAAACGCTATTGAAAGTGTTTAAAATAACTGTATATGTTGCCTGTGTTATAATGAACACCTAAAAAAAGAGGCGCTTTTTGTATTTTTTTTTATGAACTCAAATTTGAAAGTGTACCTTTTAGGTTGTGTGTGGTCTAGCGTGCTGTAATTAATTTTTGTGGTTCCGGCACATGTCTGTAATCATAGGAAAAAAGAAAAATGTCTCCACCATAATCTATGCAAAAGTTATTGCATTCCAGCTGATGAGAGGGGCTGTACAAGCCACAGAGACCGATCCTTGTTTACATAGTTCACTATTCTTTTGTTCGATCAAACGTAATTCACTGTGTTTGGACCACATCAGACATATAAAAGGATTACTTATGCACATCACCTCAAAAACAGAGGAGAATGGCCCTGAAGCACACAGCATAAGGTAAGAGATGACAGCTGTCTGTGCTATCTGGGGCTGCTTATTGATCATGAATGTATTGTTTACACTTCTGCGCCATGGAAACACCACAATTCATTCAACAACTGTTTGGCATATGAATATAATTCAGATAAAAGAATGCTAGAACTGTATGAGCACCGGCAAGAGCTTTCATTTGAGCTATAACTTGTACATGTGTCATATAAAAAAATATGAAAATGAACCAATGTAAAGTACCTAGCTCGGGTATCCAAAATACTGTGTATTTAAGTTTAAATAACTTTTGTACAGTAGAACAAAAACCAAAGTGATGCATATGTGCATAAAATATAGATTCTACACTTTCAAACGACACCACTCACGGGGGTCTGGTGCAACGCTAGCCCTTTAAATCTGAAAGCGAAAGTCGATGACGTCACGGACTCTGTAGCTGGTCCGCAGAGTTTAAGTAGTTAAATTATAGAGAGAAATAGCAGATGAACCGAAGCAGATCAATGTTGATCTTTCTTTTGTGCTGTCAGCGCAGAAATGAACAAAACAACAGTTCTAACACAACATATTATGAGATTAAAATATGGAAAAACGATCAGACGATAACTTCGGTCAATTTTCCTAACGGATAAACAGCTCTCGGCTTTCACTTTCATATTAGACACGAAACACACATTTGCCGTGAGGGAATGACATCCTTTCCTACTCTCTTCATCGCCTTATATGAGGCTATTACACAATCATAATGCACCAGGATATAGCCTGGTTTGTTGGATTGTTTTGTAGTCACACTACAATCCATCAGCTCAATCGAGCAGAGACCACCTCATACAGGCAATCTCAGACTGATTGCTTTGGTGCGGATCCGAGCGCGATTGCTGAATTCGCATATGGCAAACAAACCGCGCTAATTACCGAGAAACGAGACCGATTCCGAAACAAACGTCTGTGTTTGTAAGCACCCTAAGATTGTGTTTGCACGCAATTGTCAGACAGTCGCAGCCAAGGATAACAGGGCTCAGCAATAAGGACTGCCCGGTGGTCCGGGGCCAGAAAAATGACGTCAACGATAAATTATGAGGCTAAAAGAAAGTCTTTGAAGCAGACATTTACGTTGACGGTTTGCTCATTATACATTTATTAACATTTTTTAAATTTCAATTCTAGATTCAAACACATTTTTGACACAATATTAAAAACACGTGGCTAAGAAATGGCTATTAACTTTTGTTTGGTGGGGCCAATATTGGGGAAAATATTGGCAGGGCACGTAAAAATCTGAACCGCTGGCCCAATCAGGCCAGTAGAAAAAATCCTTAGCGTTGAACCCTGGGTAAACCTTTGTGACACCACCGATCGGGCCAGTAACCATACTGTACACTGCCCTGAGCGTCTCACACGCTGGCCCCGGCCCATCGGGCAGTCCTTATTGTCGAGCCCAGATTAATTTTTAGTTATAAATATTTGAAAATTCTTTACTTACAAGATTAGGCTACGTGTTTTTGTGGGAGGAGGCATGGTACCATTCCTCTGCCTCTTTTTCTCTTCCGTGCAGGGACGGGTGATGGATGAGTTTCTGCTGCTGGTGCCGCAATTTCGGCAGCCAGTTCAGTTTTTGTGGCGCTTAGCTTTAGTTCAGGTGGTTTCATGTGATCCCTTCTGTATCGTGGATTAAGCAAGTCTGCTTTGCGCGTCATACTCAGAGTGGCATCATTGCTATTTTTGCCTTTCATCTACTCCAAGATGACAAGCTTCAGGTCAGCTTTGAGGTTTGCATCTTGCTCTGAGCTCAAATTTTTAATTAGGAAGCCAAAAATCTGAGAAAAGAAACTTGTAAAAACACAAATAGAGACTTGATATTCATTTCAATGCACAAATTAAAAATGGTAGGTTGATAAGAATAATGATTGCGGAATAAGTTTGATTTTGGTCATTTTTTATTTCTTATGTTTAATTTTTGCATAGAATCGAAAATACCAATGTCAAATCGTTGTTATATTAGTTGTGTAACAAAATTGCGGTAGAAGCTGCTTTTTATGATTAATTATAAACAAAGACCATGCGGGTCAACGATAAGCTACAATTAATAAATCCGTTATAAATTAATTATTTAACACGACGATGCCAAAATCTAACAAGATGTGGGTCTTGATAGCACTGACAGTGGGCTGACAGCCCAGCTGCTACCCCTTCCAAGGCAGTGCGAACCTTCGACTCAATCTCCCATGTCATGGCAGAAATACAAATCTTCTGTGGAACGGTAAGCTCTGGGTAGGACAGGATAATGCGTCAGGTTTGGTGTTCTTGGAACGCGGTCGATAGAAAATTTTAAAATCAAACCATCTAAAAAATAACACCAACCGAGCCTGCCTAGAGCAGGGGTGCTCAATCCTGTTCCTGGAGATCTACCTTCCTGCAGATTTCAGTTGCTACCCATATTTATGAGATTTTATGTATTCAAGATTTATGTGATCGGTCCAAACGATAAAAGAACGCGAGTTTAACAGCCAGCAACTCCCTATTACCAACGTTAGGTGGCAGATAATCAGTAAAAAAAAAATACGCAGGGATGCATCTTACCACCCGAGGAGAAACGCTGGGACAGGATAGCTCCCACCCCTTCGTTTGATGCGTCAACCTCCACCACAAGCTGCTGAGAAGGATCAGGGGCTATGAGAATCGAGCTTTCAATTTAGTGAACGCAGCTTGATCTGCGCTCAACCAGCTAAACAGTGTTTTGGTGGAGGTTAAAGTAGTCAGGCACGGAGAGCTGGCTGAACTTGCGAATGAATGGCGATAAAACTGGCAAAGCCCAGAAACCTCTGCAGAGCCTTGCATCCCCTTGACTGACACAGTGTGCCCTGGAAAAAATGAACTTTTCCTTTCTCTGCCTTGACATAAAACCCATTCTTTAACAGCCTCTGAAGCTGTTGAATATATATTATAAACAATATAACCCTAAATGTTACAATTGATATAATTGCAGACCTTGCAGTACGCTATTTTGCATTATCATTGATCTGCAGTTATAATCAAATCATGTTCATTGAGACGTTAGTAATTTACATTTATACACAAGTATCTACATCACACCCACTAAAAGTACCATGTTACCCTTTTGGCAGTGGAAACGAAAGCCAGAGGCCAGCGAACCAGCTAACTCTATGCGATTGAGAAGCCCCTCTGCCATTGAACTGCAAACTACCTTCAGTAAACTCTCCTAATTTTTATTGAATCTCCGACTCTGAATCTTCTCTTCATCTAACACACCAGTCGTTAAGGTTTTAACCGTTAGTTTCCCTTTCTTAACAATATAAGTTTAAGATCTAAGACTTCAGGACCTGCAGAAACCTTGCATGACAGTAAAAACGTAAAATTTGTAGTGGAAATATTTACAAAGTTACAAGTTCAATTCAATTCAATTCAGCTTTATTTGTATAGTGCTTTTACAATGTAGATTGTGTCAAAGCAGCTTCACATAAATGGTCATAGTAACTGGAACAGTGTGGTTCAGGTTTTAGTGTTTAAGTTCAGTTTAGTTCAGTTCAGCTCAGTTCAGTGTGATTTAATCATTACTGAGAGTTCAAACACTGAAGAGCAAATTCATCGATGCGTAGCTCTACCAATCCTGAACCATGCGAGGCAGTGGCGACAGCGGAGAGGGAAAAAAAACTTCACCTGATGGGAGTGAAGAAAAAAAAAACCTTGAGGGAACCAGACTCAGTTGGGCACGACCATTTTAATTTCTCCACTGGCCAAAAGTCTTGTGCAGAGCTTCAGTCGCCGTGGTGGAGGCTGGAAGATGGCCTCAGCGAATACTCGTCTGTCCCCGGAGCGTCGCTGGAATCAGACTCATGTTCTCCACTCCCCATGACCATCAGCGCAGCAGCAGCTCAGGATATGGCCTGGTCCCGGATATGGAATCCTTGGGATCATCTCGTCGCTGGTCTTGGATCCAATCAGTGACTCCGCATAATCTGAGGACCTCGGGATGAGTATCCCCAGGTGAAAATAGAGAATAAAGAAAATAATTAGCGTAGCTGCTGTTCATAGTGTATATAAACAAGATGCAGAAGCCTGTGTGGAACCCGCTAGGTGATGCATTGAGTGTATGCTTTACTAAACAGATAGGTCTTTAATCTAGTTTTGAACTGGGAGAGTGTGTCTGAGCCTCGGACATTACCAGGAAGGCTATTCCAGAGTGTAGGAGCCATGAAAGAGAAGGCTCGACCTCCTTTACTTGATTTTGCTATTCTAGGTACTACCAGAAGCCCTGAATTTTGAGATCTTAAAGAGCGAGTTGGATTGTAGCAAGACAGAAGGTTGGTTAGATAAACAGGAGCTAGATTATTTAGAACTTTATAGGTGAGAAGTAATATTTTAAATTCAATACGAAACTTAACAGGCAGCCAGTGTACAAGTGTAGGGGATCAGCCTACGTTATAAGATCGATCAGCGATTCATTAGCTCATTTCAATGAATCGATCAGCGATTCATTAGCATATTTCAATGAATCGGATCTTGAAGAGTCGAATCATTGATTCTGTGGCCGTTATTTCCATGGGCCAATGATAATAAAATAACACAGTATTGGGTTAACTTTTTAGCAATGTAACAGTATATACAGCTCGAGGCAATGACTTGGAAGCACATAAACAAGAAGCACAGTTCTTAAAAAATGAGAACAACGATTTATTGAGCTACACTACCGTACATGAAACTAACTATGTAATAAGCAAACAACAAACAAACGCACACACAGAGACAGTTCAGAGGATGTGCAATGAGTTGAACAACCATCCCAAATTAATTCTAATACTTCTTGCAAGGTCTTTGAATAACACCTGAGAAACCACAAAAGCAGAGATATGGCTTATCTTTAACTGCTTGAGATCAATCTGCACCAGATCAGCAAGAGACAACTGTAGTTTGTGTTACTTGCTCTTTTTGCTGGAAGTCTTGAGTTTCCCTCGCCGGGCTGGCCTTGGGGGGGTTGGTGGCTTCAGTGACATCCTTGGGTTCCCTCACTCCTGAATGGAGGTACCGAGGTGCCGGACTGCTGAGAGTCAGTTCGCGGTAGTTTGTGCGGCTTCAGAGAATCGAACCAGCAACCTTCTGCAAGGGAGTCAGTTGCTGTAACAAGGAGGCTAAAGACCATGGCCTCTAGTGTCTGTCGCTAGAGCACCTTTAGAGGTCAGATGAGTGAGGTTTACTTGCACAGCACTTACTAGCTGGCCTCCGTTACACTCACCCCTCTAAACCTCACTCCCATCCGGGTCACGGCACCAATGTAACCCTGCCGGTCCTACGCCACCCAAACCCGCTCCGAGCTGGTATCAAACCGGCGACCTTTCACATGGGAGTCGGTTGCTCAACAAGGAGGCTAAAGACCATGGCCTGTAGCGTCTGTCGATAGAGCACCTTTAAAGGTCAAAGAAGTGAGGTTTACCTGCGCAGAACTTACTAGCTTGCCTTCGTTCCACCAGCTAATGCAAAAAGCAACGTTTTTATGTTGCGGGGTGTTTTTAAGTGACCTGGTTTGGACCATCCCTATGGCACAGTCTTGCAAAGAGCAGTTGCCATGAAGGGCAGGGCCATGCCCTGTTCCATTGTAGTAAGGGTCAATTCTTAACAGGTTGCATGTTGATTTCACGTGGTAAAATCTCTTGTAAGTTTGTATCTTACATCAAATGTTACTAAACGAATACTGTCTGTACTACTAGTTTTCCATATACACCAATGTATTGCAAATGTCACTAGCTTTTGTTTAATACCAGACATCATACATTTCAGACACATACAGATCATTTTAATCTGCTGTAATGGTTAAAACAACACATTCATTAACCTGGTTGGTTGGAATAAAAACAGCGTATGAAGACAACTATGGCACATTATTCAAAGATGCATCTGCCTTAGTTCTAACATTTTAAGAGATTGTCTTTCATTTGAATGCATTCATTTCCTGAGATCTCTTAGTCTCTACGAAATTGTACATCTGGCAGGATGTCCCCATGGCGAGCACATGACCCATGTAGGGGAGTCATTTAAAAAAGGTCTTTCGGGGGGCGGTTAGCTAGATTTTCCCACTGAAAATCCTGCAAAGCCCCATTGTTAGGTGATTAAATCATTTACCAACTTGGCTGAAGGGTACCTGAACATCTGCAGCCAAAGTATTGGTCAAAACAGTTAAAATCAACGACGCTCTTTTAACCTGATGGTATAAACCAGGGGTCACCAACCCTGTTCCTGGAGAGCTACCTCCAACCCTGATCAAACACACCTGAACCAATTAATAGTACCTAAAGCAGCACTTGATAATTACAAACAGGTGTGTTTGGTCAGGGTTGCAACTAGAATCTGCAGGAAGGTAGCTCTCCAGGAACAGGGTTGGTGACCCCTGGTATAAACCCTTGAGCCAGTTCAATGACCAGACAATTTGGCGCACAATTTCCAAGCGTAATTCGAAACTGGTTTTGATCACCAGTGAGTGCCTTCACAAGTATTGGACCTAATGCTGAGCCCTGTAGCACTCAGTGGTTTAGATATTCTTTGTTGATTTTCATGTCTGCTGTTTAGGGCCTTTACGCTGGTGTTAACTGGTGTTTTTTCACTTTAGGGCTGATGGTGTTGAAAGAAGAGACTCGAGAACTGAATGAAATTGAAGAGAAAGATCAGTGTGGGAAACAATTCGATTTAATGACCGATGAACCATCTTCAGTGGCAAAGAACACTTTATGTGAAGAAGCTGAGAAAACCAAACATTTCCCCTGTCATCAGTGTGGAAAAAGCTTTAGTCGAAAACATGGCCTTAATCTTCACATGAGAATTCACACTGGAGAGAAACCGTACTCATGTACTGTGTGTGGAAAGAGTTTCAGTGCAAAATCAGGTTTTAATACCCACATGAGGATTCACACCGGAGAGAAGCCTTACTCCTGTACTGTGTGTGGAAAGAGTTTCACTGAAAAATCGCGTTTTAATATCCACATGAGGATTCACACCGGAGAGAGGCCTTTCTCATGTACCGTGTGTGGAAAGAGTTTTAATGAAAAGAAAAAACTTGAAATCCACATGAGAATTCACACCGGAGAGAAGCCTTACTCGTGTACTGAGTGTGGAAAGAGCTTTAGTGAAAAGTCAAAACTTGGAATGCACATGAGAATTCACACTGGGGAGAAGCCTTTTGCCTGTCAGCATTGTGGAAAACGATTCAGTCAAATGGTTAGTCTTAAATCTCACTTTCGTGTGCACACTGGCGAGAAGCCACATACCTGCCAACAGTGTGGTAAGAGTTTCGCTCAAAAGTCTACCCTTACGGCTCACATTATCCGTCACACTGGAGAGAAACCGTTTCCATGTGATCAGTGTGAAAAGAGATATGTATGTAAACATCACCTTAAACGGCACAAGAGGATTCACGCCAAACATAAATATTTCATATGTGATCAGTGCGGAAGCAGTTTTAAACTGAAACAAAACTTTGACCAGCACATGAAGAATCACGCGGAGAAATCTTTCATATGCGATCAGTGTGGAAGGAATTGCATTAGTGAATCAGGTTTGGAATCGCACATGAAAGTTCACACCGGGGAGAAGCCTTACTCGTGTACAGAGTGTGGAAAGAGTTGCAGCCATAAGCACAACCTTACGGTGCACATGAGAGTTCACACTGGAGAGAAGCCTTTTCAATGTCATCATTGTGGAAAGAGATTCGTTACGTCATATTTGCTTAAATCTCACATGAACTTTCACACTGGTAAGAAGCCGCATACCTGCCGACCGTGTGGAAAGAGATTTGTTCAATATTCAGCCCTTAAAGTCCACTTGAGAGTTCACAGCGGAGAGAGACCTTACACCTGCGCACAATGCGGAAAGGGTTTCGCCCAGAAACATGGCCTTTATGTTCACATGAGAACGCACACCGGAGAGAAACCTTTCACTTGCACGCAGTGTGGTAAAAGCTTTACAAGTAAAAAGAGCCAAATTATACACATGAGAACTCATCACACTGGAATTAAACCGTTCGCATGTAAAGAGTGTGGAAGGAGATTTGTATGTAAAATTTACCTCAACCTGCACATGAAGATCCACACAGAGGAGATTACATGCTTTCAGTCTGAAAAGAGGTTCACTGTAAGGACCCGCAAATTACACATGGCCAAGCAAGCCTGCAAGTCTGGCCACAATAACAATCCTCAAGATTTGCCAAAGTGAGCATTTCAGCCCTGTCTTGCCGATTAATCTAGCAACAAACATCCAATGCTGCTGCGCCCTTTATGATTTACTCCACTGCTGCATTTAAAAGCACTCAATACCCCTAAATAGTGCACCGTTTGGAGGAGCAGCTATTTCTTGTGCTGTCCGAAACCATAGTGTATGCTAAAAAATTTCCCATAATGCACTGAGAGTTTGTGCATCAAATGAATGTCCACACCTGACAACAAGACGGCATCCCAAGTTTCTAAATACATTATTTACTTAAAGCCACATAGTTAGCGAGTTAGTGCTCCAATTGTCTCGCTCATTTCAGTCACTACCTTAAGTGGACTTGTGTATGTAATGGTGAACGTGATCTCAGAGCAGGGCTTAATTTGAGCCGGATTTGGCACTTTTGAAGCCTGACCCGGCACCTGACTTTACCGATCCCCCTCCTCAACCGCCCTTTTCCCCATCTGCTGTTCACTATTACTTTCTTTCGTGACTCCCCAACCCTCTTCACTTTCGTTTGCGACAGCCCACCCACTCTTCACTTTCGTCCTTCATCCACGACAACCCTCTGCCATCCAACCAACATACTTATTGATATTAATAAAAACTTATTGCTAATTATATATGTTTATTAGAGCTGTCAAACGCGTGCATTGCTTCAAGAAAATAAATTGTAATTATCATTGAATCGTTTAGTTCCAGGGTACCCAGTCCTGGTTCTGGAGAGCTACCCTCCTGCAGAGCTTAGCTCCAACCCTGATCAAACCCACTTATCCTTAATTACCATGTCCTCCTCCTTAGTTTTTGATCAGGGTTGGAGCTAAACTCTGCAGGAAGGTAGATCTCCAGGAACAGGATTGGGCACCCCTGGTTTAGTTAGTTAGTTGTTAGATTTGTCCTGGTCAGACGAAGTCTGAACATTGAAACATACAGAACATATTCAATAAACTCTGCTCTTTCTTTATTATCATTACTTCGTCTCTTGCTTCTGCTCCTTTTTGGCTTCCTCTGTCAACTCCTATATTAATTCAGTTCTGCATACTGATTGCCAGGTTTAGGTATTGGGATGCTCTGCTGTCTCGTTTTCTGACAGAATTTACTTATCTTGCATGGAGATTGTTTTATAATGAGGAACCAATGAATGAACAATTTTAATCAAAGTAAACAGAACAAGAGCTCTTGTAGGACTCGCCACTTGATAAACACTCGCACTACCAACCTCTCTTCACTCTGACAGCACTAATCCCTGCCCAAACTCGTCACCACTACCAAGTCGACCAATCACAGATCTTGCGCTGTGTCTCTGCAACGTGTAGTTGCAGCACCCACAAGACTCCTTGGAATAAATATACTTGGCGGGAGAAGAGATAGAAATTTGAGGAGGGACAGAGAGAGGGAAGACAAAAAAAAAGGTTCTTCAAACACACCGTCACTCAACCGGCTGAGGGATCTGCTGATGATGTGCTTTGGCTCCTGGCAGACTGCGTTGATTCCCCCGGACTTTTCTGAGACCCCGTTTACACTAGTGCGTTTTGTTTTAAAACAGCGTTTTAGAATGAAAACGATCCACACTCATGTTTTACCCAGCGTTTCTGAACAGCTCTCCGTCCACACCAAAACGCTGAAAACGCACATCACGTGACCACACACACACTCTCAGGCAAGCGTTGCAGCCCATCTACCCAGATGAGAGCTCTGTGAGTCGGACTGCCTATCAAGCATCTCCCGCTGCATCTAATCTCACTATATTTATTAAACGGGATATTTCATTCATCTTGTTGTCTTTATCTAACGACATATTCCCTGACTTTGGTCATTGGAATCTATTACTTGTTCGCAGGTAACGTGTTTTGGCTAAGCGCAAAGATAAGTTAATGATTAATGTAACCACGTAGCCTATTCTGTATATTGACTGATCGCTTGCCTTTTTTTCTTATAATGTATAAACTTATTGTCTGTTATACTTTTATAATGGCCATTATCGATTATTAAAACTGATATTCAGCAGAAGAGAGGCTGTGTTTCGTATTTTCACTGAAATTGAAAGGAGGCTGTTGGTATAGGCTCCGTTTTGTTATAAATATCCACACAGTAAAGATGACGCTCATGCAGCACGACGCCTCAACATTTCTGCTGTCTAAGTTGTTAATATTAAAATGAAAATAGGCAGTTCCTTGAATCATGTTTACATTTTATTGTTGAGAAAGTGAAACAACGTAGCCAAGGTGATGTGAATGAAGTTATAAAGTACACTGTTCCCTTTGAAGATTTACCCGTGTCCTTGGTATAGTCTGTTTTCCATATCAAACTGAGGAGAAGAGACTGCAGCCTTGATCAAACTTGCGAAGTCTGAACTTACAGGTAGAGGATGCAGGACTGAACTGTGTGTGGGCTACTTAATATTGAGAAAAAGCCCCAATCAGAGAGGTGAATGTCTGCAGCCCCGCCTCCGTTTTCAGATGTCTCCGTTTTTGCTCATCCACACTGAGACGGAGCAGCAGCGTTTTAGAATGAAAACGGACTCTCCAGCGTTTTCAAAACGCTCCGTTTTCGGCGCTCGAGAACTCCGGCGTAGTGTGGACGGTTGTCGTAACCGTAGCAAAACTTCTGCGTTTTCAAACTAAAACGCATTAGTGTAAACGGGGCCTGAGATGGCTCCTGGCTATTTCCTTGCCGGCGATTAGTCCCTCGTCCCTTGCTCCTCTCCATGCATGTCCCTCCTTCTCGCAGGATTCGGCACCACTGTAATGAAGTTGATGGCCATCTGGAAACGGGAGGCGGAGAACCAACAAACTTCCAATCATTTCAATTACGAAAATGTACAAAAGGGTGGTGACTACCGCCAAACCGAAAGGCAAACAAAACACAAGTGCGAGGCCTGCTCTTCTCTCGTCTTGCTCTGTCATCACTTCTTCTTTTATACTTGCATTTATGTTTAGACATTAAGCAGATGCATTTGTTCAAGACAACTTAAGGAGGCGTTCAGTGATTCCACAAGAAGAGGCAATACGCACAAGAAGTGCTTGTTATTCAAAGTGACTTGTTTGTGCTCAAAGAATTTAGTGCTAGACTAAGAGTGTTCGATTCTTTTTGAGAAAAATGTTTCTGTAGGTGGTTTGTTAAGCCCACTCACCTGTATGAGGCACACTCAGAATTGATAGTATTTTGGGTTGGTGGAAGAAAGAAGAGCGGTCTACGTTTTCTTTGTCGGGATTCAGGTGCTCTCAGAAAAGATTTTTAGTTGTCATTTGAAGGATACCAGTGAATCTGAGGTCCATGTGCGAATGGGAAGATCGTTTCACCTGCGAGAAACATTTAAGGTTTTGGAAAGGTACTTACAGACTTTCTGCGATGGTACCACAAGGAGGTGCTCAATCCCTGACCAGAGGCTCCTGGAGGGGATGTAGACCTTAAGGAGCAAGTGGTGGAACGAAGGTGCAGTGGCTGTTCTGTAAGCAAGCATCTTTGACCAGTAACCAATGCAGAGAAGTAAAGAGAGGCGTTACTTGGGCTTTCTTTGGCTCATCGAAGACCATATGAGCTGCATCATTCTGGATCATCTGTAGAGGTTTAAGGGTGTAAGATGGGAGACCAGCTAGAAGAGCATTGCAGTAGTCCAGTATTAAAATGACAAGAGCTTGGACTAAAAGGTGAGCAGCATGATCTGTTAAGAAGGGTCTAATTTTTCCAATGTTGAAGAGTGCTAGATTAAGCTGCCGATTATCCAGGATCACCCCAAGATTCCTTATCAAACTACATGGGGCAATTGTGGATGATTGAGAAATTATGTTATATGTGTGATGTTGCTGGGAAGACAAGAAGTTCAGTTTTTGCCAGGTTAAGCAGCAGGTTATGGGCTTTCATCTAAGCTGAGATGCCCTCCAGGCAGTGCGAGATTCTTGTGGCTACCATGGGGTAGTCTGGGTAAGATGAAAGATAGCACTCTGAAGCAGGTTTTCATTCAGGATGTCTCTGTACATTGCTGCATTCATCTTTCCCTCTATCCTGACTAGTCTTCCAGTTCCTGCTGCTGATAAACATCCTCAAAGCATGATGCTGCCACCACCATGCTTCACTGTAGGGATGGCATTAGCCTGGTGATGACCGGGGCTTGGTTTTCTCCAAACGTAACGCCTGACATTCACGCCAAAGAGTTCAATTTTAGACTCATCAGACTAGAGAATTTAGTTTCTGATGTTCTGAGAGTCCTTCAGATGCCTTTTGGCAAATTCCAGGCGGGGAGTGTCTTCCGTCTGGCCACTCTACCATACAGGCCTGATTGGTGGATTGCTGCACAGATGGTTGTCCTTCTGTAAGGTTCTCCTCTCTCCACAGAAGAATGCTGGAGCTTAGACAGAGTGGCCATCGGGTTATTGATCACCTCCCTGACTAAGGCCATTCTCCCTGATCACTCAGCTTAGATGGCCAGCTAGCTCTAGGAAGAGTCCTGGTGGTTCCAAACATTTATCACTTACGTATGATGGAGGCCGCTGTGCTCATTGGAACTTTCAGAGCTGCAGAAATGTTTCTGTAACCTTCCCCAGCCTTGTGCCTCAAGATAATCCTGTCTCTGAGGTCTACAGACAGTTCCCTTGTCTTCAGGCTTGGTTTGTGCTTTGACATGCACCGTCAACCCTGGGAGCTTATATAGACCGGTGTATGATTTTCAAATGATGTCCAATCAACTGAATTTAGCACAGGTGAACTTCAATTAAGCTGCTGAAACATCTCAAGAATGATCAGTGGAAACAGAATGTACCTGAGCTCAATGTAGAGCTTCACTGCAAAAAGGCTGTGAATACTGATGTACATGTCATTTTTCAGCTTTTTTATTGTTAATAAAAAATGTCAGTTTATTTATGTTGTCATTATGGGCTATTGTGTGTAGAATCTTGAGGGAATAAATTAATTTAATCCACTATGGAATAAGGCTGTAACATAAAAAAATGTGAAAAAAGTGAAGAGCTATGAATACTTTCCAGCTGCACTGCATGTATTTGGTAATCATTATTGATAACACGTTGAGGTTTGACCAAAATACAGAAACATTTATTAATAAAGCTTATCAACTTTATTGTTGTTGTGGAAAGTTATTGTTAATATGTGATTAAAAAACATTATTGATGAAATCTCACTTTTTATTATGAAGTGCAAGTGTTGAGGCTAACTCATAAATATTAGGACAGTACACATCGCTTGAATTTTTATTCTAAGTGGATTCCAAATGGGCGATGTTTAAGGTAAATTTGATGTTCTACTTACTATAAATTTACTTTCATGCCTGAAGAAACAGTTATGTAATATATTTAATCAATTATTATTATGTTTCATTATGTACTTGTTTTAATTGTTCGTATCATAATGAAAGGTGTTGCTTATATATACAGTTAAAGTCAAAATTATTCGCCCCCTGTTTATTTTTTCTCCCCAATTCCTGTTTAACGGAGAGATTTTTTTCAGCACATTTCTAAACATAATCATTTTAATAACTCATTTCTAATAACTGATTTATTTTATCTTTGCCATGATGACAGTAAATAATATTTGACTACATATTTTTCAAGACACTTCTATACAGCTTAAAGTGACATTTAAAGGCTTAACTAGGTTAATTGGGTTAACTGGACAGGTTAGGGTAATTAGGCAAGTTATTGTACATCGATGGTCAAAAATATAGCTTAAAGGGGCTAATAGTTTTGTCCTTAAAATGCTTTAAAAAATTTAAAACTGCTTTTATTTTAGCCAAAATAAAACAAGACTTTCTCCAGAAGAAAACATATTATCAGACATACTGTGAAAATGTCCTTACTCTGTTAAACAACGTTTGGGAAATTAAAAAAAAGGGGGATATATATATATATATATATATATATATATATATATATATATATATATATATATATATATATATATATATACATACACATTTTGAAACACAGCCTATACAGTTTAGCAGGTTGTATTACTAATATATAGTCTTGCTTACTCTAGACTCTTATTTTGGTACTGACCTATGACGTCATAATTCCGTGTCGCGCTCCCGTGTTTGAGGTAAACAAAAAGAAAGGTTTGTGTTTTGCAACGTTTTAATTCAATTTGTTCAAACTAAATTGTAGTTTATTTCATAAGCGATGCTAAGCGGACTGTCGTCAAATGTAACATTGCAATGCTTTAATCTGAAAAACAACTTACGCGAGTGTAATATGAAAGCGAGTAACGTTAGCAGAAAAGGCTCTGCATCATGACTCTGTTAGTAAACATGAATTCAGTCACTGGCGATTAGAGATGAGGAAAAACCTATTTCAAAACCCCGAGTCATATGAATCAACTACTGGAATAGAACCTGACTTTTACCTGGGAAATATTGCATTTACAACAAGGCAAAAGAAACACATTTTCAAATGTTCGCATATTTACCCTGTCAATTCTAGTATTTCCTAATTTTTGGACATCTGCAAACAAGCAGAGGAGACACTAGTGCTTATGTTTTTGTGATTGTCCAATATCCAAGCAGTTTTTCCCTACTGAAAATATTTTGCCCTACTGAATGACCAGCTTGACCAGCCTAATCAGACTGGGAGCCCAACCAAACCCAGCTATGTCCAGCTTAAACCAGGCTGATCAAGCTGGTTTTAGCTGGTCATTTTCCTGCCTGACCAGCTAAGACCAGGCTGGAAACCAGCCTGGAAGTGGCCAAAACCCCTCTAAAACCAGCCAACCAGCCTAGGCTGGTTTAAGCTGTTTTTTAAGCAGGGTGGTCACTCCTAGGTTCTCATATATATGATTCTGCCAGTGCTGTGAATTGCTTTAGTCTTAAAGACATTATTTTCTATTATAATAACCCAAAATATAAACCCGCTGGAACATATTCTACATTTTTTTATCTTATATGGCAAGTTTTTCCATTCACAAACAGAAATTCGCAAATAATTACCCATCCTTTGCTCATTTTACAATAGAATTTAGCTATTTCCTAAAATCACTTCATTTTATTAAGATTAAAAAAAATCTGTAAGATTCCTAAAATATTATACAGATGTATTTAAAGAAGATCCTCGGTTATAGCTGCTTTCCTTGTGATTCTTTGTTTAAGTGTCATTGTAATTTAATTAATTTGCTTAATTTAGTATTTTAGTATTATTACTTCATTATTGATAATACTATAATTCTATTTTTTTTCTTCCTTTTTCTATAATGGTATTTATGTTTGTATGTGCTTTTTAATGTTTTTTTTCTTATGGCTTTGTATATTATTGACACTTTTTAAATTCTGTCTGTGATCCCTTGGACTTTATGATGTTATTGTAAAAAAAAAAAAAAAAAAAATTATTTGAATCAACAGTTTCTTAAATGATTCAACAAATTGATCGAATTACCCGCTAGTCAAAACAGTGTAAATACACACAAGCTAGTCATTAAAGTTCAATATTAAATATAATGGTAAACCTTATATATATATATATATATATAATTGCTTATTTCTGTTTTTTTTTCTCATCTTAAACAGGGTAAAGTGTCTAAACACGGGAGATCTGCTCTTTATTATCATCTACTATTATAAAGATGGCGTTTATTAAAGAGGAGAGTGACGATCTGAGGATTACAGAAGTGTTCACACTGAAGCGTGAAGATCGTGAGGAACAAACAGGTTAGTTTTTATACCTCAAAGTTTAACTCCCAGTCGTTTGATTATCTAACGTGTGCTGCTCTAAATAAATTAAAAATATTTTTGGAGTAAGTCATGTGAGTGTCTTGGTAAGGGGTTTAATTTGACAAAGTAATTCGCATGATCAGGCAAATGCTAACACTTCCTTCAGGCGAACTTGAGAAGATCCTGCTTGCGATTTGCACAGTGTCACATGTTAAATTAGTAATAATTGTATAAATCTCAATGTCAAGCCCGGAGTTATATATATATATATATATATATATATATATATATATATATATATATATATATATATATATATAATCACGAGTAGCAGTGCAATATGGCTATATATCGGTACTGGTGGGAGGCGTGCGTTGGCTCGAGGCTGTAGACAAAGTGCCTTAGTGTCCCACCAGTGCTGATATACATCCACATCGCACCGCTACGAGTGTGATATTGTGTTTATGGAACAGTTCGACGGCACAATTGTGTATATAAACAGAAAATCAAACACTTGGATACACATCTGCAGCTGACGTCAGAACTGCAGAAGCTGTTACTAATTCCGCAACATCACTTTAGAGCCAGTGTTTGAAAGACTCTCTGTAGCGTAATGTATAAAGTGATGATAAAACAGCTGATTTTGCTCACATTTTAAGATTATAAGGTTAAACATGACATGAAATGCCATCAGTCTACAGAGATATCTCCCTAGTCTATTTCAGTCTACAGTATTTCTCTGTTGCAATCGGGATATCACAATAATTACCCTGAAAAAAGCAACACAATCACTACCAGACTGCTGTTGTGTTTGCGATAAGGATAGGATGTTCTGGGGTGAGATCTCTGAATAGCACTGTTGAGAACCAGGATAGGAAAGTAACTATTAAAATACTATATTAATACTATATTAAACAACTACATTCTCGACTAAAATAGCCCTAAAAGTACATTATGTTGCCCAACGGCAGGACTATTTGTCAAACTGTTATAAATAAACTGCATAGTTACAATCTAAACGACTACATTCTCGACTAAAATAGCCCTAAAAGTACATTATGTTGCCCAACAGCAGGACTATTTGTCAAACTGTTATAAATAAACTGCATAGTTACAATCTAAACAACTACATTCTCGACTAAAATTGCCCTAAAAGTACATTATGTTGCCGAACGGCTGGACTATTTGTCAAACTGTTATGAATAAACTGCATAGGTACAATCTAAACGACTACATTCTCGACTAAAATAGCCCTAAAAGTACATTATGTTGCCCAACGGCAGGACTATTTGTCAAACTGTTATGAATAAACTGCATAGTTACAATCTAAACGACTACATTCTCGACTAAAATAGCCCTAAAAGTACATTATGTTGCCCAACGGCAGGACTATTTGTCAAACTGTTATAAATAAACTGCATAGTTACAATCTAAACGACTACATTCTCGACTAAAATAGCCCTAAAGTACATTATGTTGCCCAACGGCAGGACTATTTGTCAAACTGTTATAAATAAACTGCATAGTTACAATCTAAACGACTACATTCTCGACTAAAATAGCCCTAAAAGTACATTATGTTGCCCAACGGCAGGACTATTTGTCAAACTGTTATAAATAAACTGCATAGTTACAATCTAAACGACTACATTCTCGACTAAAATAGCCCTAAAAGTACATTATGTTGCCCAACGGCAGGACTATTTGTCAAACTGTTATAAATAAACTGCATAGTTACAATCTAAACGACTACATTCTCGACTAAAATAGCCCTAAAAGTACATTATGTTGCCCAACGGCAGGACTATTTGTCAAACTGTTATAAATAAACTGCATAGTTACAATCTAAACGACTACATTCTCGACTAAAATAGCCCTAAAAGTACATTATGTTGCCCAACGGCAGGACTATTTGTCAAACTGTTATAAATAAACTGCATAGTTACAATCTAAACGACTACATTCTCGACTAAAATAGCCCTAAAAGTACATTATGTTGCCCAACGGCAGGACTATTTGTCAAACTGTTATAAATAAATTGCATAGTTACAATCTAAACGACTACATTCTCGACTAAAATAGCCCTAAAAGTACATTATGTTGCCGAACAGCAGGACTATTTGTCAAACTGTTATAAATAAACTGCATAGTTACAATCTAAACAACTACATTCTGGACTAAAATAGCCCTAAAAGTACATTATGTTGCCCAACGGCAGGACTATTTGTCAAACTGTTATAAATAAACTGCATAGTTACAATCTAAACGACTACATTCTCGACTAAAATAGCCCTAAAAGTACATTATGTTGCCCAACGGCAGGACTATTTGTCAAACTGTTATAAATAAACTGCATAGTTACAATCTAAACGACTACATTCTCGACTAAAATAGCCCTAAAAGTACATTATGTTGCCCAACGGCAGGACTATTTGTCAAACTGTTATAAATAAACTGCATAGTTACAATCTAAACGACTACATTCTCGACTAAAATAGCCCTAAAAGTACATTATGTTGCCCAACGGCAGGACTATTTGTCAAACTGTTATAAATAAACTGCATAGTTACAATCTAAACGACTACATTCTCGACTAAAATACCCTAAAAGTACATTATGTTGCCCAAAGGCAGGACTATTTGTCAAACTGTAGACCGTCCTCTGCTTGTATGTGGGCGGAGTAATACAATAGAGATGCGCGGATCAGCTGAAATGACACCCGAATCCGCGGCTTCATACTAATCATCCACTCGCACATATAGTTTTATCTGATTTATGTTTTCGCACCCGGTCGTCTCTTTAATATTTCTTTGTTTTAAGCATGATAGGTCACTGAACTGGAGCTCTAGGCAAAAGATGATCATGCCGCCCTCATACCGAAAGCGAAAACGAGAGATGGTGGTGTGATTGCGCATACGACAACGAGGACCCGGGCGGTGGGGTGATTGTCGCGGACCAAAGTTAGGACCAGGGGGGTAATCGTTAACGTTTTTAAATAAACATTTATTTATAAAAACAAAAGTTTGCTTTTAGACAACATTTTCTTCATTTTCAAATCGATAAAGAAAGTAAAAATAAGACATTTTAGCTTTTACAGATACAGGAACAAGATAACAAAAACGATGCCACTTCAGCCTAAACGGCAGCTATGTTATGTTTACTTGGCCTTTTTCTTCGCACTCTGCAAAAACAGAACTGCATCTACTGTGCCTGGATTCGGGCGATTCCGCCTTGCCTCTAAATGCGGCCAGCTGCAGTGAATGAGCATTCGGTTGCAGCTCTTGTTGTAGGAATGAACAATATTCTCCTCGCAAGGCGATGCAGTTGTGGAAATAAGCGATTTTGTTTCTCTAAAAACGATTGCAGGTTTTCCTCTGATGACTCCTCTAACTGAAAATTTGAACAGTTGGCTACTCTTCATCCAGTATTTTGGTCGTCTCATCTTCCCATTCTGCAAAGCCCACTCTGCTTTTTCGCAGGTCCACTGCCATGTCCCGCTAAATACACCCGCAACCGACCCGCACTTAATCATAATGTATTTTTTTTTATAACCCAACCCGTGGATTATCTGCAGTGCATCACTATAATACACAAAGGTAAAGAGGACTTTGTGTGCTGTTACGGGCAAAATATCTCACGGCTATCAGCCAATCAGATTTAAGAACCAGACAGAACTGTTCTATAAATATATATGTATATATATATATACACATACATACATACATACAGTTGAAGTCAGAATTATTAGCTCCCCTGTTTATTTTTCCCCCCAATTTCTGTTTTAACGAAGAAACGATTTTTTCAACACATTTCTAATTTCTTATTTTACTAGATATTGTTCAAGACACTTCCATACAGCTAAAAGTGACATTTAAAGGCTTAACTAGGTTAATTAGGCAGGTTAGGGTTAGAGATGGACTGATCACGATACTTGGATCGGATATCGGTTCGATACCCCATATTTTTGCTGGATCGGGTATCCATAAATAAATTCTGTGTAAATTATAGGCCAACAAAAGCCATGAATGTAGCCTATTAAAAAACACTAGGAAGTCGTCGTGTAGGCCTACTATATCCCAAATGTTCTGAAGCCATTCTATAGTTGAATGTAAAACAGATGAATACTCCAGTGCTTTAATTCATGTTCAGTTCAGCGCTTCACTCAGCTGCGCCTGTCAATCATTCTTCATTCATTCACAGTAGAGGTCTGCATTTCCGCGGCTGTATCGCGGGAACTGTGGGACCCGACCAGATTTCTGTATAAATTTCCGAATAAAGCGCGGGAGCAATCGGAAACTGGTTTAATTTTGGAACAGAGCAGGCAGTCTCAAAAAAAATTAACTATGCGTCACAACGACACATATCGCAAGCTTTGATTGGTCGGCATGGTGGCTGCGACAAGTGTGGCCACCGCTGAGAGCCGCGAGCTCGATGGAGCGAGTGTTTACATGATAGTTACCCGATGGAGCTCCAGATGAAAATTGTTGTTTTGTGAATAACCTTATGATTAAAATTGTTGCACGTCTGCCGGTTCCTAGACTGAGCTACTTGTACATTAAGGTAGCGTTCAGATAAAACAAAACACCCACAAAGAAACTCGACGCAAAGGAACATAACCCACTGCCAGCTAGCGTTTCAGAAGTGTTGTTGCAGAGCAACACAAACAGCATGCAGAAGTATAAATGCACAGCTACGCCCAAGGCTAGCGTCCAGGGCAGGGGTCACCAATCTCGGTCCTGGAGGGCCGGTGTCCCTGCAGGATTTAGCTCCAACTTGCTTCAACACACCTGCCTGGATGTTTCAAGTATACCTAGTAAGACCTTGATTAGCTTGTTCGGGTGTGTTTGATTAGGGTTGGAGCTAAAATCCGCAGGACATCGGCCCTCCAGGAACAAGTTTGGTGACCACTGGCCTAGGGTCACATCAATCGCTTGACGCAGAAGTATAAACCAGCCTTTAGAGGGGCAGCCCTAGCTACCAAGCAGGTGATTTTAATGCATTTCCTGTTCTTTTCAACCTTGTTGACTTGCCTGATCACTTGCATTTGTTTATTGATTAAAGATCTTGGAAGTGAAGTCATTATGGGTCGTTACAATTACTTTGCTTTAAAGATAGAAAGAAGAAAACAAAATCTGTGTTAAAGCAAAAGATGCAACGGCGCCCTAAGATTCCCACCCCTATAATGTCATGTAGGAAATGTAGAAGATCTCTTTGGTTCTTGAGCTTTAAAAATATTTTGTGTTCAACTGACTAATTCCACAGAGGTCAGACAGAACTGTCAAAACAACACTAGCCACATGATTACACTGGATAGTCCAGAAGCAGAATTGGTAGAGATGTATTTGATCGCTTGCGGAGAAAGTTTAAAGGCTCTTTTTTTTCCTTTTTTTTTTTTAATTATTTTATTTTAAACGGTTTTACATAATGTATCAACAGAGAAGAAGAAGAAGAAAAAAAAATAATAATAAAATAAATTGGACCCCCCCCCCCCCCCCAAAAAATAAATAAAAAACAAAAAAATGAAAAATTACATAAATAAATGAATAAGTTAGGGACATTTAACATAGTCAACACAATATTATGAATTAACAACATAGTAAATTCAGTCATTACTATGAGAGTAGTAGTGCACTATTCAGTTTTGAGGAAATCCAGAAAGGGTTGCCAGGCAGTTTGAAATTGCAGATGAGATTTGGGCTCCAGGGAATGTATCCTCTCCAGTTGTATGACGTGAGACAATTCACCCAACCAAGCTTTAAAACATTAGGAGTCTGGGGATTTCCAGTTTAATAAAATAGTTTTTTTTTTTTTTTTGCAAGAATCATGCCGATCAATAGAGGTCGCTGTTGGAAACTTGGAAAAGTGTTCAATGCCCCAGAGTATCCAAGAATTGCTAGGCAATGATCTGGCTTAACCTCCTTTTTAAAAACCTTTGAAAAAAAATCAAATATGGCAGTCCAAAAAACAAATAATTTAGGACAAAACCAAAACATGTGTGACAAGGAAGCCTTGTTAATTTTGCATCTGTCGCAGAATGGGGAAAAGTTTAAAGCTCTTGATGGGGGCGTTCACCTAGACTAGAATCCCACCGTGTCTTTAGTTTTGTTTTTTTATAAGCTTTTTGCCGCTCTTAGTAAACTGGTTAAGCCATATTTCTGAATTTTCATTGGCAATCTTAGCACTCATATGAATTTGTTTTGGGTCAATTTAGAATTTCCGATAGAGCCTCAGGGATCACTTTGACTTCTCTCGGATCACTTTTCTGTGAGTTCATGCACACTGACGATGCCAGTCAGTAGCCCCTTTCACACAGTGGTACCGGTAAATATCAGGAAAATTTCCGGAACGACTTTGCTGCAAAAGGCGCTGTTCACAAAGGCGAGGACGTTACGGATTTTTTCTGGAAAAGAGCATTCACTCAACCATTCCAAAATACTGGTCAATTCTGACATCATTAACCAGAAATGACCTCTAAATGGCTGCGCTTGTACTTGTAAACATTTGACTACATCACAAACTCTGTGGATAGATAAGTATTGTGAACAACTTCGATGAAAACATAAAGAGAAACACTTTCGCTTGTCGAGATATACATAATATGAGTGTGTGTGTGTGTGTGTGTTAGGGTTGTAACGGTATGAATTTTTCACGGTATGATAATCGTCTAAAACAATACCACGGTTTGACGGTTTCGCGGTATACGGTATGTTACAAATGTTACAAAATAATAGAACAGTGAAGCAAATTTGACTTTTTCCAAATAATATATTTTTAGTTACTATAAACAACACCACTTACAATGAACAAATAAAAATAAGTAAATAATAAATAATGTGTCAAAGTCCAAATAAAGTCCAAATAAACATGGTGCAAATCCTCAGTAAAAAATAGATATAAATATTTACTATACTATAAATAGTTACATAACGAAACTAGATTCAATATGGAACATCCTTAGGTTTTATGTGCCAGCATGGATATGGTTGTCTGTGGATATGGATATGGATATGGTTGTCTGCAATGCAGACAAACAGCTGCACCTTCATTTGTGTCTTTTGAAAACAGCAAGAGCAGCAGTTCGTCTTTGCTGTGTCACTGTTTTGTCATGTTTCTGTGCTGCTGTGCATGCAAAAGTACTTAGTATGAGAGTTATTTCATGCAAAACTTTTTTTTTTTGCGTTTTATTTAGCCGCGCATAAATGTATGCCTATCTCTCATTCCGTGTTGTTCAAAAAGCTTGGTCCACAAACAAAAGCGAAACCTATGCTTATTGGTTGTGATATAGCGAGTTTGAACCAATCTGGGCATGGAGGAGGGACAATGCATCAATGTATCATGTCTGATTTGTCCGGAGACACAGTGACGAGCGTTTCTTTGTCAAATCAGCGTTGTCAAATGTTGATGACGTAACCGCACTGATTCCGGAGCCTCTGAAAGTCCGCGAATGTGATGTGATACAGCACTGGAAAGCTGAGATTCTCTTCTTTATGCCAATCTTTGAATTGTATGAATCTGATCAGCGGATCAAAAGTTATTAAACATTTAAGAGCAATACTTATTTTTAGCCGCGGGCGGCTGTCTCGCTCTTTAAGGGTTAAAACCGTTGATATGCAATTGTTCATGGTATGATAATCGTGCACGTTCAAATTGTGGTAAACCGTCATACCGGTATATTGTTACAACCCTAGTGTGTGTGCACATCAGAACTTGAAGATAAACAAACAACGGCTTATTATAAGCATTTTATCGATTTCGTTTTACAGCCCATTCACACTGGACTTCAGCGTCAACGCTTGACAGAGGGCATGTCTGAAGTTGGGGCTGACGCGATAATTGGTGAAATTAGTCCGCAATCGACTACTGACTTAGATAATGATGTGCATAAACGACCTGATTGGCTGACGCATCAGTTGCCACTTGAAAAGTTGAGAAGTTCCCAACTTCTGCAGCAAGCAACGCCACTGAAGCAGTGCTAACAGATCCACAATGCAGTTTGGCAACAGCCTGACATCACCCATTCAAAGTGAATAGGAAGCGTTGATGCCCGATGTGAATGGAACGTTACCAATTTGGCATTAAAAAGGAACATAGAAACGTGTTCTGACTAACATCTAGCAGCTAAATGTTTCTAGAAAAATATTCACAGGTTTTTAATCTCATAAACCGCACAGACGTGAATGTGTGTTCTGATTGACTAAAGTAGATGCCTTACATCAGCGCATTCTAGACGTGAATGCGCTCTTTCCAGCAATCTTCCTTCTGCGTTCACACAGCGCAGCGTTCCGGCAAATTACGGTAATGTTACAACTGCTCTTTCCGGAAAATAGCCGGAACAAATTTACCAGTATTATCAAAAAGGGCCTGTTCGCACATACAGACCTTTCCAGAAAATTGTTGGTAATTTTCCGGAAAGGTCTGTATGTGTGGAAGGGACTAGTGTCTGTTCATGCAAACAGAACACAAGATGAGACTCGCCTTGGTGGCACTTCTCATGGAGAAGGCTCTTTGCCATATTTTATTGAAACTGTACTTCTCTCTCAGGCGATATTGTTGCGTTTAGAGGGATACTAGATAGCAGTTTGATACAACCTCGTCTACTGCAGCATGGCGGTGGTGGAGTGTTTAAAAAATTGTATACCGACACGCACCATTTTGAAACAAATTAAAACAAAAGATTTTAGAGCTAAACTCTGAAGTGTACCTGACCAGACGCGGAAACCACCGCTAAATCGCGCTATTCGCGCGTAAATATACACGTGAACATTGAGTTTACTCACTTTATTTGCACATCAAATCCACTTCATTCGTGCGTGAAATTCACTTCACAACAGACGCTCCGCTGTGAATTGCATCCAGCAATGACTAACCAACCAATGTCAACTTTCGTGTTTCGGTTGACTATAGATTAGTTGACTATTAAGGCCAATATATACTTTGTCAAGTTGTTTTGCCCTCACTGTGGGTGTAGGTTGCTCCGCTCTCAAAAAATGTAACTACGCGTCACAACGACACATAGCGCAAGCTTTGATTGGTCGGCATGGTGGCTGCGACAAGTGTGGCCAGTGCTGAGAGCCGCGAGCTCAATGGAGCGAGTGTTTAAACGAGTTACCCGATGGAGCTCCAGATGAAAACTGTTGTTTTGTGTTTACCTTATGATTAAAATTGTCACATGTCTGACGGTTCCCAGACCGACTTTTAGCTACTTGAACATTTTGTAAAACAAAACACACACAAAGAAACTCGACGCAGAGGAACATGACCCACTGCCAGCTAGCGTTTCAGAAGTGTTGTTGCAGAGCAACACAAACAGCATGCAGAAATATAAATGCACAGCTACGCCCAAGGCAAGCGCCAAGAGTCAAACCATGATGGGTTTCTGTCAGCCCGGTGACTCTAGCTTCGCTGCTAAATGGCTAACATGGATTTTATTAAGAGAATAGCTGTGTTTATGTGCTTTATGAAGGCTGAAAAACAGCATTGATATGTTTGACGCCGTGTCTGAGTCCACTAGATCAGTGGTTCCCAACCTTTTTTTTTTGACTGAGACCTCCTTGTCCCATGGAAAATATTGTAAGGCCCTCCTCAACATTTAATGATATTATAGCTTGTATAAGTTTGCACTTTACTGTAATGATAAAAAAAAAAAATTCAAACAAAGTTTGTTTATTTTTATATCTAGATATGTTTATGCACAAATAATAGCCTAATGTCAAATATAAAAGCAAAACATCAGTAGGTCATGTGTAACTAAAAAACATAAGTCTTTTGCATTTAAATCGGCCCTATATTAGTTGCCAATTTTATAAAAGTTTCTCATCAGTAGCTGTGACGTCCTTCATCTCATTTGGTGTGTGTGTCAATTCTTTTGCCTTGCGCTCAAAAAATGCCTCTCTTGCGACTCCTTGCTTGGAGAAAATGGGATAAAACCCATAGTTCAGGTAACTATTTTGGCATTTCCTGCATTTTGCTGTTCCAGTATTGACCTGATTCTAAAATGCGGAAGTGCGCCTGTTTTCGCGATTGTCCTAGAACTTCCGATTCAGTCGCCTATGGGAGAAATGACTAGGAATAATAAACGTCAGAAAACGGTCAAACTACTTGCTCTACAAACAAATGTTTGCATAACTATACAGACCAAGTAGAATAATATAATAAGAAAATATCAAACTGCGACATCAAGCTGCGTAATGATCAGTTTCTAACGTCAAAAAATAAATGGAAGTGAATGACACCGGAAGTCTCAAGCCAAAAAGATTCAAATGACAGCGCCCACTTGTCGGCGGAGAATAAGGTGAATAGCTAGCGCTGCGACCTGTTTGGAGTTTCCTCACCTGGTTCCAGAATGCTTGGGTCAATAGTATTAGCTGCTGGAGGCGAATCAGTGAGACTCTTTTTTGTGGAGGAGGAATTACAAATTTGTCAATTTTTTTTGGTCAGCCAGGGGATTAAATGAACCAAGCGACATGATTGTTCTCCTAATTGTCCACGGCTAAAAAAAAACCCCACAAAGCTCACTAAGGCCCCCTTGTGGGCCGGGACCTCCCTGTTGGGAACCGCTGAACTAGATCCTTTCAGAGGTGTACCCAGCTCTGAGTTTATAAACTCCTCCAGAAACTATACCTGGATGATGGAGGGTTTCTGACTGAGCCAAGCCCAGTTTGATGAACTGGGGTCCGGTGTCGGCAGGAATATTTTCCCTCGGACACCAACTACAAGCGCTATGCCATTAACACGCCTTCACAAGAGCAAGCTCCTTTTTGGGTAATGCGGCGCGAATGTTCGCTGAAGTTCAGATTTTCAAACTTGAGTGATTTGCCTGAAACACGCAATACGCTCATCAATCGCGCAAAAACGATCAACACGCGCTGATTCCTTCGCGTGAATCGCGCCGCAGGATATCTATTTGTGTCTTTACATTAACTTTACATGTAAATCACTTGCGCTTAATGCTTCTTCCGCTTCTGGTGTGAACGCAGCGTAAGATTTACCCTCCATGACAACAAAAACATATATTTATAAATATTATTTAAATATTACATATAATATAAATATTATTGCTTTTCAGTGGAAACTTTTTCAAGAAAAAAGAACCAATACTGAGCCGTGTCGCACTCCATAGTTTGGATGTTCTGTGGGGGTTTTCATTTCTGCCGTTTTGTGCCTTCAAACTGGGGTTAACTAGTGTTTTTTCACTTTAGGGGCGATGGCGCTGAAAGAAGAAACTCGGGAACTGAATGAAATGGATGAGAAAGATCAGAAATCCCTAGTTATGATGACTGACGAAAACCCCCCAGTGACAAAAAGCACTTCGTGCGAAACAGCCGAGAAAAGCAAATGTACCTGTTCTCAGTGTGGAAAAACTTTTAGTCTAAAACAAAGCCTTAAAATTCACATGAGAACTCACACTGGGGAGAACCTTTCCACATGTGAGCACTGTGGAAAGAGTTTCAATACAAAGGCAAGATTTGAAAAGCACATGAGAACTCACACCGGAGAGAAGCCTTACTCGTGTGCTGAGTGCGGAAAGAGATTCAGTCAAAAGCACTGCCTTGAGGTGCACATGAGAGTTCACACTGGGGAGAAGCCTTTTGCCTGCCAGCATTGTGGAAAGAGATTCAGCCAGTCACAAAATCTTAAAGTTCACATGATGGTTCACTCTGGAGAGAAGCCGCATACCTGCCGAAAGTGTGGAAAGAGTTTTTCAAAAAAGCATTTGTTCAGGTCTCACATTATCCGTCACACTGGAAAGAAACCGTTCACGTGTGGTCAGTGTGGAAAGAGTTTTATACGCAAGGATTACCTCAGCCAGCACATGAAGATCCACACAAAAGAGGACTCTTTTACGTGTTTTCAGTGCGGAAAGAGTTTTATACGGAAGGATTACCTCAGCCAGCACACAAAGATTCACACGAAAGAGGAATCTTTTGTATGTTTTCAGTGTGGAAAGAGTTTCGGTAGCAAAGCGGGTTTTGAAAAGCACTTGAGAGTTCACACCAAAGAGAAGCCTTACTCTTGTGCGGAGTGCGGCAAGAGTTTCAGTCAAAGGCAAAACCTTAGAGTGCACATGAGAATTCACACCGGAGAGAAGCCTTTTGCCTGCGAGTACTGCGGAAGGAAATTCAGGCAATCACAAACCCTTAAATATCACATCACCGTTCACACTGGAGAGAAGCCCTACACTTGCTCTCAATGTGGACAGAGTTTTGCACAGAAAAACGAACTGAGACACCACATGAAGATTCACAGTGAAGAGAAGCGATTCCCTTGCACGCAGTGCAATAAACACTTCAAACGTAAAAACTCCCTTGTTTGCCACATGAGGACTCACACTGGAGAGAAGCCGTTCTCGTGTGTCCAGTGTGGAAAGAGTTTCACCAAGGAGTTTCACCTTCGGTGTCACATCATCGGTCACTCTGGGGAGAAACCGTTCGCATGCGATCACTGTGGAAAGAGTTTTGTGCGCAAGGATCACTTTGACAAGCACACAAAGACTCACTCTAAAGAGAAATCTTTCATATGTGATCAGTGCGGAAAACGTTTCACGTGTAAAGACTACCTTAACCTGCACAAGAAGATTCACACTGAAGATAAATCGTTCATATGCGGTCAGTGTGGCAAGAGTTTTATACGTAAAGATTACCTCACCCAGCACATGAAGATTCACGCAAAAGAGATCGCATGTCATCAGTGTGGAAAGAGTTTCACCCAGAAAAGGAGCCTCAAATTACATATCGCCGGACATTCAGTTGAGTTCTGTAAGTCTGGCTGCAATAACAATCCTCTAGGTTTGCCTAAGTGAGCATTTCTTTTTTTGCCCTGCCGATTAATCCAGAAGCAGCTTTTCCACATCTCCGTTTACATTATGGTTGTTTACTCCACTGAAATGCCTGAAAAGACATGGCCTGTGTTTAAAATCGCCTTCCCTCCATACCCCTTAAATAGAGAAGAATTTGAGCAAGCAGCCATCTCTAGTGGCGTTCGAAATTCTAATTCGCTCACTCATTTTCATTCGCCCCTTCAAGTGGACGTATGTAAGGAATAGTGAATGAGGATATAGGGGGTTATTTTGTGGTGGTCATGGAGAATTGGTCACTGATGGAGCCCAGTGACAGACGAGTCTCCACATTGATACCGTGGACCTGCCTGTACACCACCCGGTGACCGTCTCACACCTGGAGCTTCTCCACATTGGACATCCAAGGTACATCCAGAGGAGAAATGGTCATGCCCAACTAAGCCTGGTTTGTCTCAAGGTTTTGTTTTTTTTTACCTTTTGTCAACTGGTGAAGTTTGTTCCTTGCCACTGGCTTGCTTGGTTTGGGACTTGTGGAGCTGCGCATTGATGGATTTGCTCTTCAGTGTTTGGAGTTTCAGCAGTGAAAATAAAACCAAACACAACTGGACTAAGCTGAACTTCAACTCTGAAAACTGAACTGACGCAATTTACTAGAACTTCTATGTTAAGCTATTTGATGCAATCTACATTGTAAAAGCGCTATAGAAATAAGGATGAATTAAATTGAAAAATTGTAGATAGGTTGATTAGGTATTGCAAAACAAGACGATCATTGCAGCACATAATTGGATGCCAGTTATTTATGTTCACCTGGGTTTTGTGTTGTTTATAGTGTATATTATCTTCAGGGCTTTACATTAACACCCGCCAAATGGGGGTAGATTTCGGTTGTGGCGGGTTAGACAGCCACTCCCACTAGCCAATTTTGCTGGCTGAAACTCATTTTTAAATTGCCAGTGCTGGCTCGGCGTCACTAGATTAGACTGTTAGTTTCGGACCGTTTGTCTATATGCGTACAAATGTGATCTTAGAATCGAGACTGACAAAATCAGCTTTTCACGCGAGCAAAAGAAAGCAGGTGAATAACGAATTAGAGGATCATGCCCACGGTGACACAGGCTTTCCTTACTCACTGACGAGGGTGTCGCAAGCACAGATGGTTTGATGCACGCAAGTGTTTAAAAGCTCCTGTGCCGTTTCCTCACTCGAAGCAACCGTGCCCTGAAAACGCAACTAGTTCGATGCTCGTGCACCCACAGTCCTTCAAGGGCTCGAGATTCTTTGTAAGCAGCAGCAGTTGTTGCCGCTTTCGCTTTAACCATTCTTTGAACAGGTTATTAATTGGCCTAACCATGTGCGCAGGATCATCCTTTCATTATTGCGCACGGAATGTTTTTCACCCGATTTCTTTTGCTTGCTGTTATTTTTGTTAATATAGTTTAACAATCATCCTTAACGATAAAATTGCTTTAATATGTTGTTGTATGCATAGTTAACTGGTGATCTGGGATCTTGAGCCAAATTTATGCATATAAAATATATTTTCTCAACAACAAATTGTGGCTAGTGAAAATGGCAAGTGGCTAGTAACTGTGGAAAACTACTAGCCACAGTGACTGGTGATCAAAAAAGTTAATGTCAAGCCCTGATTTTATTTATTAGGGCAGTCACAACTGGAATCATTTAGTCCTGTTGAGTTGAGGATAGCAGATCTGCAAAAGGACCCTCAAAGACCAATAAAATGAGCAAATCGTAAGAAAGTGCCTGATGTCGAGACAGTACAAGATTCTGAATCAACAACCTTTTAATGGGCTGATTTAATTCCCAATGCAATAATTCTTTACCTCGGCTCTCTGTGTCTGGAAGTCCCTGGGACATCAAGGACACCAAACCAGTTCCAACTAGCACCAACGACAAAGAAAGCATGTTTGCTTTATACCACAAAACGCCAAGAAACATACACCACACACTCTATATTCATCCAGGGAAATGTGCACCCACAGTAGAAATACCATCTGGAATAATAACCAACATGATCTCACCTCCTGACACACAAAATTTAGTGTTTACCTCAACCAATTCAGAAGTTCGGGACAAGTACATCACAAGAACTTTGAAAAAGGTGTTAAAAAGAAATGGACTGAACCAAGATCCTACAGATTTAACTGTGTACTTTGGGATAAGACAATAAGGAATGGTGGGATATCATGGGCATACACCTGAAGAGCAATGACCCAATAACATCACTGCATTTTGAATGGTTCGATGATCAGTCTCTATTTCAGCCGGAAGGAATAAAAGCTTTCCCATGTGGACACTCCTCTGATCTGAGGTTCTGCATGACCTGGAAAGAGACAACCGTACGTAAATTTACCCAGCACAGTTCTTTGGCTGCACACGTCTTTTGCCTTGGATTCAAATTACGGGCACCATCTCTAAGATCCCAAAGACACTGTTTTATTTAACAGTATTTTGGTAAAAGGGGAACAAGCTCCACACAATGGAATGGTGGGATGTGATGGCATACACCTAAAGAGCAATGACCCAATCACACCTCTGCATTTTGAAAGGCGGGAATGGTCAATCCCTCCTCCAGCAGGAAGGAATAAGTTACATAAGATTCAAGTTACGCACATCTGACCTTCAAGACTTCTGCAAGTGCACTCTTGTCAACAAGAATCTGTGCGTCTTCCTTCATCCAACCTAGGGTTTTCTGGATAACAAAAGGTTCTTCAGTGACACAACAATGCAGCACGGACAGCGCACACAGTTTTTTACTCCAAGCAACCAAGATGTCTAGTGTAAAGGACACACTATCACTGGACTGATCGCCTGACTATTTTGAAAAATACGCTTATCGTATCTCTTTTTAATGACCCTGGCGTTAGGTTTTGATTATTTATGATTGTTTCTTGTTCAGAGATTTAATTTACGGTCAGTTTATAACAGGCAGACCTCAGATATATGAGGCTAGCTGTAATGACAACAACTGCAGAGTTACTACCCCAATGCAATTTCCCTTCAGTACTGCCATAAAATGATCTCAGTCGTTCGTCCAACCCCACAATGTTAGTAATTTGACTTAAGTTCAGTTAATGCAGTTGGTGTTAGTTTGTAGTTATTCCCGATTGTAAATATTTAGTCATTTTGCATAAGTAGTGTGCGTCTTTTGCTACTATGTCTTGACCATAGGTCAATAAGAAGGTCAATACATGTATTTTTATTCCAACTGGATTCTTTTTGTGTTGACAAGAGGCTAAACAAAAAGTACCAAACCTGTTCCTGGACATCTACCTTCCTGTAGAGTTAAGCTTCCAACCTTGATCAAACACACCTGTCCTGATCCTACTTAGTTGGTGTAGTTGTGTTTGATAAGGGTTGGAGCTGGACTCTGCAGGAAGGTAGAACTCCAGGAATATGTTTTAATACCCTTGCTCTATAACCTAACAATATCAACTCTTTCATAAAATAACTCGTTTCTTGTTTTGACAGATTTGAGCAACCATAAACAACGCAAAACATGATCATTTTGAAGATCTGTTAGTGATTGCTTTATTATTACCTGTTGTCCATCTGAATTTAACATTGCAGGGATGATGTCATGTGCAACCCATTCCCAAAAGGCTTATGTTGCCACCCTTATGAGCCACTCCTGGAGGGTGGGTGTCTTGCAGAGTGTATCTCCAATTTGCCTAAACACACGTGTTTGGAAGTTTCTAGTGTACCTAGTAAGAGCTTGATTAGCTAGTTTTAGGGTTAGATCTAAACTCTGCACGACACCGGCTCTCCTGGTCCAAGTTTGGGCACAACTGATTTAGGTTTCAAAGGGGTGAAAATCCTGTGCCTTCAGAACCAGAGAACATCTCAGAGTCCGAGGCAGATGAGAGCATTTCTAAGGCATCAGGGGCTCTCGCACTGGGCCCTTCAGACAAGGCAGTAATTCCAAGAGCAGCAGAGACCTCCAGTCTACAACATAGGTTGCATTTCACACCACCTTTAGACATGCACTAACAGACTTCCTTTCACTTGTTCCCTCAAGAAATCTCCAATGCCATTTTAAAGTGTGTTCCAACTCATTAAATGAACGAGGGAAGCTTACATGGTCGAGCTCTCGATCCTTTGATTTTGACAGGAAGCGAGTCGGTTTCATTTGTTCACCAGGGAACTACACTACACAACAGTGTTGTTCCCAGGTGTTCAAGGGTTTAGGGCATTCAATTTAAACCCATTCAGATGTTCTGCCACTATATTTTATTTAGGTATTGTAAGTTAATATGTGAAAGGAAAATTGGCCACAAGGCTGCTCAAATTTATCCATGAAACCTCCAACACTAAATTGGCCAGTGTTTTAGTTTCATCGTCCAACCCCTGCCTTGTATATAATAAAATGGAAATTAATAGCCTCTGATTATGCTATTGTAGTCTGAAATACACCCACACCTGTAACTTTCAGGGCTGTATTTTGACAGAGTTTCCAAAGGCTGTTAGGAGGCCATGATGGACAGAGGCCAGTGGGTCAATTTGTTCAGGGTGCCGGGGTTTAACCCCTACTCTTTTTCGAAGGACATCCTGGCATTTTTAAAGACCACATAGAGTCAGGACCTTGGTTTAATGTCTCAATTGAAGGACGGTACTCACTGAGCAGTATAGAGTCCCGATCAATATATTGGGGTGTAAGGACCCACACAGACTTCAGGTTAAGCGCACCCTGCTGGCCTTACTAACACTACTCCCAACCGCAACTTAGCTTTCCCGTGTGGTCTCCCATCCAGGAACTAACTAAGCTCAGCCCCGCTTGGCTTCAGTGGGTGACCAGGTGAAAGCTAGCTGCTGGCTAACATCATTATTTAACAAATTTACCTGATTACAAGCACTAAATTGCAACTTTTCTTAACTGTCGACTGGTACCTGCTTCAGTTTCCTTTTTAAGGGTCCGCGAGTTGGTGCTCATGTGGCAGCTGTACCTTGATGGCTGAATGACTGAAAGATATGACCTCCGATTTGATGTACGGCGGTGTGTCATAGGCATGTCAAATATTTGCCTTTTGGAAATTGAAAGCTAAAAAGCTTGCGACTTAACTTTGTTTTGGTATGAAAGCTTCATTGTTTCAGTCTTTGAATGCAAACAATCGGTGAGTTGGGGTGGAATCAACCACGTCAAAACGCTCTTATTCATGACTAATTTATTCATTTAACATTCAGCACAATGACATTAAAATGATCACTGCGGTTGCTTTCTTTTCTCTGTGTATACCATCTCTTTTGTATACATGTAGTCTCTTTGAAAAGGGGTTAACTGATGTTTCTTCACTTTAGGGATGATGGTGCTGAAAGAAGAGACTCAGGAACAGTATAAAATGGAAGAGGAAGATCAGAACGAGGAACACCAAGATTTCTTACCTGATGAACCATCTTCAGTGACAAAAAACTCTTCATGTGAAAGTGCTGAGAAAACCAAATCTAGCAGTTATTTCCCTTGTCAGGAGTGTGGAAAACCTTTTTGTCAGAAATCAAGCCTTGAAGCTCACATGAGAATTCACACTGGAGAGAGCCTTATAACATGTGATCAGTGTGGAAAGAGTTTCTCTAGAAAATCATATTTCGACAGGCACAGGAAAACTCACACCAAAGAGAAGCCTTACTGGTGTACCGAGTGTGGAAAGAGATTCACTCAAAAGAACAACCTTGAGGGGCACATGAGAATTCACACCGGAGAGAAGCCTTTTTCTTGTCAGTATTGTGGAAAGACATTCCGGCGAATACAAAATCTTAATGCTCACATTACTCTTCACACCACAAAGAAGCCTTATGCCTGCCAACAGTGTGGAACTGGTTTTACCAAAGCAGAGAACCTTAGGGTCCACATGAGAATTCACACCGGAGAGAAGCCTTTTGCCTGTGAGCATTGTGGAAAGAGATTCCGGCGAGTACAAAACCTTAAGGCTCACATTCCTGTCCACACCGGAGAGAAGCCTTATGCCTGCCAACCCTGTGGAAAGACATTCACTAAAGCAGAAAACTTTAGAGTCCACATGAGAGTTCACACCGGAGAGAGTCCTTACACTTGCGCACAATGTGGAAAGAGTTTTACCCAGAAAACCGGCCTTAATCACCACTCGAGAGTTCACACTGGAGAGAAGCCCCCCACTTGCACGCAATGTGGTAAAAACTTTAAATGTAAATACAACCTTGCTTGCCACATGAAAATTCACACTGGAGAGAAGCCGTTCACTTGTGATGAGTGTGGAAAGAGCTTTTTACGTAAATTTCACCTTAAACAACACAAGTGGCTCCACAGAACAGATAAACCTTTTGCATGTGATCAGTGTGGAAAGAGTTTTGTGCGTGAGGATTACCTTACCGAGCACATGAGGGTTCACACAGAGAAATCTTTTAAATGTGATCGATGTGGAAAGAGTTTCGTTCATAAAAGAACCCTCAAAGTACACATGGCCAAGCATTCACCCAAAGATGACCCCCAATAACATTCATCTAGATTTGCCCATGCGAGTGTTTTTTTTTTTGTCCTGCCGATTAACCAAGCAAGAAACATTCTACACTGTTGTGACTTTCTGTTAACCTTATGGTTCTTTAATATGTTTCACTGAAATCCCAGTAAAGACTGCATTATAGCAAAACCTGACATTGCAGCTTGCAACTGCAAGGCAGAGTACTTTATTTAGGGTTACCTGGATGTTGTTGTCACATCCTCGGCTGGTTCCTGCTGCTCCTTCCTCACCACACCCGTTAACAATCACCAGAATACTGATTACCTGCACCCGCAATCACCACACACCCTAAATACTCTCCTCCTTCGCTTATCAATCAGCTGGAATCGAAGTTGGATGGTTCACCTCATTTTCCTCTCATACTTATCCGTGGATGTCCCTCTTCACCTGTGGATGCAAACACATCTGTTTAAGGGAAGTGGCTAAGCTTAACTGGTGATTGACTGAAGTTCTGATACTTCTGAAGTTCTGATACATATGAACTGTGTGTGAGATCGCTCTCCCTCTGCTGGACCACTCTCCTTCTTAAGGGCACCAATAAATGCCCTTAAAGATATAACCATCCTTGTCTTCCTTGTGTGACCGTGACAGTTGCTCAAGTGTTGTTTGTGGTATCTGTTCTTAATTAATAAACCAATTAAGATTGACCATCAGTTCTTATGTATTAGCAGGGCTGAACATAACTTGTCCAGTTCTCAAAGGAAAACCTGCTGTCATGCAGCGAGGGGTTTGCGTCTTTAATAAACTACGACAGTTTGCATTCATGAAACGTAAGAATGATTAATAAATCCATATGAAACAGTCCCTTAAAAGGCACGTCTCGTCTTCAGTTTCGGGCTCAGGCATGCTTTGCACTAGTGATGGGAAGTTCGGATCATTTTACTGACTCGGATCTTTGAGTCTCGTTCATCAAGATGAACGAATCTTTTTTCGAGTCATTTCGTTCATTTGATTCAATTTGCCAAAATATTATTAAAATGTTACGAATTGCTTCCAAACACATCTACAACTAGCCCAAAAGGTTGATCACATGACAAATAAGTCATAAGTAGAATATAAGAAGGAGAAAATAATAATTTAATGTTTACCTGCTCTTCTGTCTATGAAGGCATTGTTGTCTCTTTGCTCAGCTCACCTCTTCATGTCTTCAAATGTCAGGGGTTCATTCACGTTACACTGTCAGTCACATATAATCTTAATCAATGCACAGTCTAAGCCGATAGGAGCCATGATCGTTCGTTCATCACGTGACAGAATGACTCAAACCCGAGGACTCGAGAGATGAACGGTTCAATTCTTTTTCCGGCTCTAAACGCGTATGATTGGCCCGTGAGGAACGAGTGACTCAGACCCGATAGAGGACTCGAGAGATGAACGGATCAATTCTTTTTCCGGCTCTAAACGCGTATGATTGGCTTCTGCCAATGTGATGAAAACTTGAAATTAACGATACTACCTGCACAAATGTGCGCACACGCGGATGAACGAATCACTCCCTGAGAGGACTCGTAGTTCCCGAGTCATATTAAAGATTCGTTCAAAATGTACAAATCGTTCATGAACGACCCATCACTACTTTGCACTCACACTACAAGCGTATCGTGCTAAAACCCAAGTGAACAACGCTCTGGCACACCTCTTCCAACCAGGCCAGAGTCGGCCAACTGAACTGGGAAACGCGCCTGGGCACGGTTCGCATAGCATAGTGTAAGTGCGCCCTCATCTCTATCTCCTGCCTTCTGTTGTTCCTGCTGCTAGTAAGTGCCTGAGACTCACACTCATAGGTAAGAGTAGGCATGTAGGTGGCGTTATAAACAGCTAGCTTATTTCTGTTGGAGATTTCTCTCTTTCCCGGAAAAGCTCTGTTTAAAGCATGATGTAATCTGCCAGATGCGGCGACCCTTGCGTTGAGATCCTTACGGGATAACACTGTTCCAAGATATTCAAACTCCTCGACTTGCTTCAAGACAATTTTGTCCAGCTTTATGGAGTGTCGGACATGTTTCTTTGCATATGACCATTGTGACCATTTCTGAATTTATAAAATCAATCAAGTCTTGGCAGTCTGACTTATTACACAACAACGAAACGGAGACATCTTTTACCTTATTTAGTAGCCTGCTATTCTGTTCTGCAGATTTTATCTTCATAGTATGCTTCATATAGATTTTTGTATCATTGTAGGCCTTGAATGCATGGAAGTGTAATGTCTGAAACTGCCAACACACAGCCCATTTATGCCCCCCTCTCTCCTCCCTCTGGCCCACAACTGACATCAAAAATATAACAAGATTCGGCCCACCAAAACATACATTTTTGAATCACTGTACTTTTTGTGCCGCCACTTGTGGTTTTGTCCACCTACTGGACATTTTAAATACTGCACTGTATATATATATACATATATACATATATATATATATATATATATATATATATATATATATATATATATATATGTATATGTCTATATATATATATAATTAATCGAAAATCCGATTTCAATTATGGCTTTTAACGATTATAAAAAAAGCATTAATTGAGATAAACGATTATTCCATCACGCACCGCCCCCTTTCCAGTTGTACACGTGTGAAAACTCTTTGCCTCTGCAAAGCTCAGTTCCACGTGAAAATGACTAAAAGCATGTGCTGTAGTGTACCTTTTGCAGCACGGGATGCGCATCATTCATATTTTTTAAAGCGCAAAAGAGCACGTGCTGTTGTGTGTGTGCGCGCCGCGCTTAGCCTTGGACAGTTAGCGTGTATGTGTGTTTGCGCACGCGCCGCGCTTAGCCTCGGACAGCAGAGCACACACACATCTAACGCGATCTTAATGTGAGCACTTTAATGGTCAAGACATGCACATTTGTGTCAGAGCGCGGCGTTTAGTGATTATTCATATTAACCTTCATTTGTGTAATGAACTAACAAGTTGAGAATCAAAAGACACGTGAAAGAGAAACCATATCAGAGCCGCACTATTCTTAAAGTGACAGCGTGTGGTATTCCTGCTGCTGCCCACTGTTTTTATCATTAATCAATTATAAAATCAAAAATACAGTGAAGATGCTTAAAGCGCAGTTTAAACATAACAGATTTTATAAGTCATTTCTAATACCTGATTTCTTTTATCTTTGCTATGACGACAGTACATTATATTTTACTAGATATTTTTCAAGATGCTAGTATTCAGCTTAAAGTGACATTCAAAGGCTTAATTAGGGTAAATAGACAAGTCATTGTATAACAGTGGTTTCTTCTGCAAACAATCAAACATATTGCTTAAAGGGTCTAATAATATTAAGCTATTAAAATAGGTTTCAAAATATTCAAACATGCTTTTAATCTAACTGAAATAAAACAAATAAGCCTTTCTCCAGAAGAAAAATAAAATAAAATAAAATAAAAATAACTCTGTTAAACATAATTTGGGAAATATTTTTTATAAAAATAAATTCACAGGAGGACAAATAATTTTAACTTCAACTGATAATCGTTTTGAATAATCGTGATTACAATTATGACCAAAATAATCAATAATCGTGATTATGATTTTTCCCATAATCGAGCAGCCCTAATATATATATATATATATATATATATATATATATATATATATATTTCAAAAAGTTATATACATATCTAACACAATCTTCACTTTTACTCTACAGTATAATTTTCTTCATGTTGGGTTCCACTTGTTTTTCATTTAACTGTTTAAATAGTCTGTCTTTATATATTGGTTATATTAGGCAACAAACTGATCAGTACATTTAACTTTCTTTAGTTAGAATTCGGCCCTTTAAATGATAAAAATATAATAATAATAATAATAATGATGTAGTGATTTGCTATTTTTCTATATTGGGCAGTGCATAATCACATGGTTATTATTGCACTCACTCAACCCATTTGCATGTTTTTTTATCTTATATAATGTACTTTTGAGTGCTACACAGCAAAATATGGGGACCCAAAACAACTCTATGGGTGTTAATTTCAACACTTTGAAAGTGTCTCATGGGGTCCACTCAAAACAGAGTTAAATCAACACTTTCAAAAGGGTTGGCACATTGACACCGAAGTAAGGGTTAATTTTAACTCTGGGCAGAGTTAAAATATGTAACTATATTTAACACCGCCTGGTGTAATATATTGTTATTTTATTCAACTCTCTTGAGTGTAAATATGGTAAAAAGGTCAAATAGACTGTAAATTACAAAAGAAAAAACATTTTATTTGAAAACATTCACCACTTCAACAATTCATTCAGTTTTTAAAATGCCACAATGTCAAATATGCTTTAAATGTTTTATTAGTACCAACAGTATTAACAAAATATGTATGACCAGTGCTCAAAAAGGCTGTTTTAGTCCTTTGGTCCAAACTTGATGTTTCATCAGAGCAATTTGAAAGTTCAATATAGCGTCACTCGTAGTTTTCTTCTGAACGCATAGTTTTCTTCTGAAATTACATTTTAAACAACTTGGCGTGCAAATCTTTCACTTCTGGTATTTCCTTGGTCCTCCATATCAAACACAGCAGTTTAAATGAAGGTATAAATGCTGTAAACTTGTGTGAAAACAAACTGGAGCTAGGAAATCTCATCAAGCATGTCCTGTGAATGAAGTGCTTCCCAGCCACAGGATGACCTTTTTATCCATGACGATGTAGTAGCTGCTGATCGCTCGTCTGGTGGTTCCTGATGCACGGATATACTGTAGGGTGATGCTCATCTAAGAACTCTTCAAGACTCCAGCATGACTAAGAAAAATGTTTGAAAACAAATTGCAATCAAATTCTATGATATATTTAAAAGATCATTTAAAGTAAATAAAACATTCAAGAAATCTAAACTCACCTTTTGAAAATCTACATGATGATCCACAACTTGACTCTCCCAGCTGGTTGAGGTGACAGGATATGGAAAAGTAGAAAAAACACATACATCACTGTTGGATCTCCAAAAACAATTAGGTTAACCACTATGACTAGAACTGGAAAAACAGGCAGCTGTCTGTCCAGAATCCTGAATTTAACACAACACTTGGAGCAAAATTTAGAGGAGCTTAAAATCTTTTATATCATTTAGTGATGCTGACTTCCCCAAAATATTGGCCACAGTGTAAAAAATATTCATAAACTTACAGTTTTCTGTAAGCGTGTGCGTGCGTGCGTGTTTCTTTACCAGATTCAACTTGTTAGGCCCTTTCAGGTCCAGTATTGACGCCACCTTTACTGGAGTCTAGCAGATATTTCAGGTCCAAATATAATCTAAAATATTAGGATAAGCAGAAGAGGAAAAGTGCAAAGCAAAGAGCAAAACATTATTTAAGTAACAGTTCACCCACAATACAAAACTTATCACCTTCATGTCATTTGTTATTCTCTAATGCTCTAATACCCTCTCAGCTTATTGTGAAACAAATACAGAACTTTATCAAACATACCTTCATTTTTATCACCACATATGACCAAGAAGGTGTGCTTGGTCATTTCACCAACTCTGGAAATACACCATCCGTCTCTAATCAGCCACCGTCACAGGGTCTTGTATTATTGTATAGAGAACTGTGGCTGTTAAAAAACAACAAAACATTAGTATCTAACACATATGCATAACCTTCAGATAAAAAAAAGAGAGATAAACATCACAAAGTATGCCTCACACTTATTCAGATATATTTTGATTCAGATGTTGATTATTGATAATAAATCTACAAATCAAACCTGTATCATCATTAGGCTGCTCAAATATGAATCAGTTGATTAATTTTACAGACAGGTGGCTGTTTACAACGCACTAAATTGTCTTTAATAAAACGGACATGTTGTGTACAGTAACTTACATGCTAAGTTTAGCCTATAGTTTTAAGCACAATATCATGCGGGAGAAAAAGCTTGACTAAGATGTTCCTGACAACAGAAATAGCCTAACTTACTAAAGTCAGACATCCCGAGTTGGGAAAAGTCATTTTCGGGGGATACAGAGTTGATTTGCGGGAGGTAGCGGAAGAGATGAGTACCTGAAGAGCGGTGGGGGTGACTTGCGCGCGACGTACCTGAAGAGCTGGGAGGGATGCGGTGGAGAGGGGTGTGCAAAGTGTTTAATGACCGGGCGGGAGACGCGCGATTTCCGGGAGATTATCATTCATTTGCGGGCATCTACTTGGGCATCTGGGAGTCTCTGTGCATTTGCGGGATAACGTTAACGTTAGTCCCGCAACTTCCGGGAGACTTCTGTAACGTTAAATGTCTGAGAAAGTGCAAACGCGGTCATTTAAAGACATTAATTTTAACATTCCGACTTTAATGGTTGTCAACACTTAATATAATTAAAGCGTACGTTATCACACGAGTCTATGGACTAACAGTATATGGACGGCCACGAATGAACCATTTTAAAAGGGCCGCGGTGTTTAAAATAACCAAATTAACGTACACGACTAACAAACAATCATATGTTTCAGTCAGGAAGCCTTTTACAAGTAAGCATATGTTGATTTACTCACCAGATATGTTTCAGAAACTCTCCAGAGCTTATGGAAACCGTCCTGTGTTGCCGTTAGCATCCGGGCAGAGTAGGCTAACGTTAAGGCGGATTTATACTTCAACGTCAAACGCCGGCGTATGCTACGGCGCTGACGCATAGCCCTTCGCCGTGGCCGTCGGCGTCGCTGACGTGCACCTCTCAAAAAGTGTAACTACACGTCGCAATGATGCGTAGCGCAAGCTCTGTGATTGGTCGACTTGGTAGCGCTGACGAGTCGGGGCGGGACCGAGAGCCGCGCGAATGGCGCGAGCGATTGGTTATAAGTGTGGAGTCCCGTGAAGGAGCTCCGGATGGAAAGTTTTGTTTTGTGTTTACCTCATAGTTAAAGTTGTTGCACGTCCGCCGGTTCCTGCCTCTAAATGAGCGAGTTTGAGTCACTTCTACAACCAGGAAGTGCTCAGGAAACGCAAAACAGAAGCGAAGAAACTCGACACAGAGGAACATTTACACCTCACTGCCAACTAGCGTTTCGGAAGTGTTAATGCAGACCAACAGAGAGAGCGCGCAGAAGTATAAATGCACAGCTGCGCGCGTTGCATGCGCCGTGGGTTACGCCGGTCACTTGACGCAGAAGTATAAACCAGGCTTTAGGCGGCTCCAGGGATTCCCTCGCTAGTTTGCTTGGAATTAAAGGAGAAGTGTCGACTTTATTTTACAGATGGGTAACAACGCACAAAATGGCACTAAGCGTGACAGGAATGTGTTGAACATGTACATTTGATGTTTTATGCACCATGTATGCGTGAGCATATATAAACATTCTTGAAAAGAAGTCAATAGTAATGCAGTTAAGCTAGATACACAAACGACCATGAATGAACCGCAAAAGTTTAAAATTGTCACTCCATTCTAAAGTTATTAACTTAACAATATGTTTACAACTGTATTTCCTTAAAGAAAGTCAGTAAAATACCAACATTTAGGTAGTTTAGGTAGTGACTCACCCGTTGCTGTTCTAAACCTCAGATGGAAAATGGCGTCTGAAAAATTCTTCAGTGACTGGGGCTGCATGAATTCCCGGATGTTGGAAATAACACCACCAAGTGTTGAAAAGATAACTCCTTGATTTCGCACTGAATAAAATCAATTCTAACTCTTATTATATTCATTTATCAAAATCTAACTCTTTAACGTCAACACTTTACTCTGAAATGCTTCAACACCGAGAATTTAACTCTGATGAATTTGCTGTGTATATGGTGAAGATTCATTCTTGTAAACGTGTCTTTTTCATTGTTGCTTTTCCTGTTTCCCTACCCCTTTATCCTGAATGGTGTAATATTGACATCCCGTGTTCTTAATATTTTAATATACCTGTGTTCTTTTGTTTTAACCACGCTTTCTGATTTACTGTATTTAAAATCAGTATCTGTTGTTGCTTGTTGTGCTGCTTGCTTAGATAAATTGTCTGCCGAACTCATTCCCACTGACTTTTTTTATTTATTAACGACAAATACATATTTATACAGTAAAATACAAAAATATATGCCAGAGTGTACATAAAAACATTCAATAATTAAGAATCTCATATCCCTTAAGAATATTACAAGTCTTTGCTTTTTTATTAACAATGTTTCTCCAATTCTGTGCAGTTGTCCTTAGTCTCTTGAAGGAAATGAACAGAATTTGGCTTTGATCGAGTCTATTTTTTTTTTATGTATAACGATAATTCCCAAAATAATAAAAAGTTGTGCTAGGAAGGTATTGTTTTTGCCGTTGAGATATGGCATCAAATACAATAGCATACTCCTTTGGAGTAACTAGAAAACCAAATTTATCTAAAAAAAAGTCACTGTAAGATAATAAACTACCATTTAAATTTAGAAATTGTCTAATACAATTAAATTTTCATACCAATTCTGGAAGAAGAGAGATTTATTTTTATAATGATTACATCTCTTATTCCAAATAACATACTTGTTTGGGGGAAATTGTGCTTAAATACCAGCATCCAGGCCAATATAAAGCTTGTTTGTGAAATTTAGCTAATCGAAAAAAAATCACATCTCAACAGAAATTCTACAGCCCCCATCATGCCAAATATGTGTTTTGGAAAAGTAAACCACAAACGATCTCTTCAGAGGCGACTTTTATTTTGGTACTGGTGTGTGACGTTATGAAGTCTGCGCGTCAGCAGAAGGAAGGAAGGTTTGTTTGTTTTACTAGCGACGCTAAACGAGTTATCATCAAATATAACGTAATGTCTTACGAAGTTAACATTTATGTAAACAAATAAAAGCTTAAAGAGCACGTGAGTGACATAATATGCGCGTTTCGTTTTCTCTCTGTATCGTGAATTTGTTTGTAAACATGAGTCCAGTCACTGACGAGTAGAGGAAAACTGCATTTAAAGTTGGGTTTATATTCACACATTCGATAATTTAGAAGTCTCTGTAATGTTTACCATGTTACTTTGAACATTCGATCGGAATTAGCATGCAAGTGTGATTTGAAAACAGCATTAGCACTGTTTATTTGACTGTGAACAATGTTGTACTTTGATAGTCATTTGCTGCTAATATGATTTCGCTATTTAGGGTTTGCAAATAATACTTTTATGAAGTTATATTATTAAGGGGAAGTCTGGATGTGCGATTATAACATCAACTTTACCTCTATAAACTGCATATTAAAAGTGATTTGAAATAAATGATTCACTGAATGATCGAATCATCGCGCACTGAAGTCACCATCTAGTAAAATCAGTGTAAATACACTCACACTAGTCGTTTAGAGTTTTCATAAACGTGCTGTATTTATTACACTGGTCAATGTGTTTGTTTTTATATTTATTTATTTCTGTTATTTTTCTCATCCTAAACAGAGTGTCTAAACACAAAGTGACTCTTGGAGAAGCGGCTGAGTAGAATCATCTACTATCATAAAGATGGCGTCTCTTAAAGAGGACAGTGAAGATCTGAGGATTACAGACGTGTTCACACTGAAACATGAAGATCCTGAGGAACAAACAGGTTAGTTTTTACTTCTCAAAGTCATTTAATCCTCAATCAAATGTGCAGCTCTAAATATTTTTAAAAAAATCTCATATTAGTGTCTTAAAGTGACTCACTTGATCAGACAAACACTAAGGGTGCTTTCACACCTACACTTTTGTTTCGAAACGTATCTCGTTTGCCCAGTTAGCGCGGTTCGTTTGGCATATGTGAACAGGGCAATCGCGCTCTGTTCCGCGCCAAAGTAATCGCTCCAAGATCGCTTGAGTGAGGTGGTCTCGGCTCGATTGAAACCAACCCTGGTGCGGTTCGATTGCAGTGAGAAAGCGATACGATCCGAGCGCGGTCATATCACAGTGTTTTATGGATATGTAATAGGCTTACGGCTATATGAAGAGAGAGTTATGAGTAGGGCGGGAAGTTTCGCGAGTCTCCGGATGCCCGCAAACAAGTGATGATCTCCCGGTAATCTCGCGTCTCCCTCCCGGTCCTCAAATAGGCATCGTCGCGCACCCTTCTCACCCCTCCCCACCGTGTCTCTCCTCAGACACGTCGCGCGCACCTTGTCAATCACCACCAAACCACCACCTCTCCTGACAGCTTAGCGGGACGCTGCAAAATAAACCCCTGACACTCTGACCAATGTGAGGAGAGTTTACTCGCACGTGACTTGTTTTAGCTCTTTTGGTCCGATTAGAAACTTTGCAGTGTGAAAGAGTTAACTTCCACTCTAAATGATGCGTTGATGCTCATTTCTCAAAAGGGCTGAATTATGATAGAGAAGACTCAATTTGTTGTCTCAGTTTGTTGTCTCTTTGTTTGAGGTGATTACATCTTGAATAAATAGTACTCTGTAAAACCCAAAAAGTTAAGGTAACTCAAACCATTTCAGGAAACTGACTGCATCAAACCATTTAAGTTCAAAAACTAATCCTAATGAGTGCTGTGAACTTAATCCAGTTGAGTAAACGAAGCTATTTGAGCTCGGTAAAACCCAATAAATGAGGAGAACTCAAACCAACTGAGTACTGTAAAACCCAATAAGTTAAAGTAACTCAGTGATTGAGAAAAAACGTGTGCCACAAACTATTTGAGTTCAAATCTAATCTACGCGAGTACTGTGAAGTTACTCCATTTACGTTGACTGAGGTATTTAATTAACTCGTTACCTTCAACACCACCTAAATGTAATTGCTGCCAGACTGCTCTTACCGTGAAACATATTTTGTTGGAATGTGGACGTTTAAATACAATTAGACAAACTTTTCAAGGAGAATACTTTGGACATTTTGAAAAAGGTACCACCAGGAAGAATCCATTTTGCCATGAAATAGCCATAAGTTGCTGATGTGGCAATAAATAAATAAATAACCTTCAACTAGGGCTGGGCGATTTTTTTCGATTAATTCGAAGTTACGTTTTCAGACGATTTTATTTTGAATCAAATTGAGAAATCGCGATTTTTAAAAAATATATATTTAATACATTATAATGGCACTAATGCGCTTTTTTAATGTCGTGTCGCGGCGCTTCTGGTGTACGACCTGCTTGACTGCCTGTTAAAGCGTGAAGTCATGTAGGATTTTACTTGTTGCATTAGTCTGAGTCACGTCTGCGTGGATTGTCAAGACATTCCCTCATCAAGTCGATAAACTCGATCTCGACATGTTTGAAGGACGTAAAATCGTGCCATGGGAATAAACGCGCCGATCTTTTGGTTTGAACACGAGCAGAGGTGAGGGCCAGTAGCAGTGAAAATGAAAGTACCCGCCCCATGATGTCATTTAGCGGACCTAGTTGAAAAAATCAGACAGATCAGGCAGCATTAGACAGAGAGTGGAGCAAAGCGCATCAAATGATCGGTATTTAAAAGGGGGAAAAAAGAAAAATAGATTAAATATATTATTTTATATCAGACACACATCTGGTGCTTGTATTTGCTCCTGCTATACGTCCACAACTTCACACATTGGGTTAAATTAGGCTTTACAGTTTCCATGTTCAGTCCTTTTCTTCCATTCTTTTTAAGAAAAAGGCAGCATCATTACAACCTGTCATTCAATCAGAAGACAAAGTCAAAGCCGAGCTGACAGCCAATCTTTCCTAGGCAAAACTTGCAAAAAATACCTCTGTATTCCTGCAACTGCAATATTTACACAAATATTTCTTATTCAAATCGTCAGCAACGCTATTTAACTCGTGAATTTGTTTTACATTTATTTGCACCTTGACCTATTTTTGTATGACATGGCCATTAAAAATACAGTGTTCCTTAACCAGATGGTTTAAGTTACTTTTAAAGAGAGTGTTACTTCAGTCATGTTGTTGTAATGTTTTGAGAAGACTAGTAACACAATAAAAAAAAAAATCAAAATCGAAATCGTGAATCGGTCAAACTTTATAAAAAACCTAGATTTATTTTTTATTTTTTACCAAATCGCCCAGCCCTACCTTCAACACTGAGTTTAGGTCTGCACGATTAATCGTATTTTTATCACGATAACGATATTTGTGGCCCACGATCAATAATTAAATAGCATCTCAATTTTACAGGATAAAGACCAAGCCGTTATTTTAATGAGTGGATTTTACAGATTGTACCCAAGCGGCAACCTCCCGCTCTCTCTCAGGAAGCCAATACGGAAGTAACTAAAACTGCGATTCATCCGAAATTCCCCTAGTCCTGGCCGGTCCTGGCTCCAAAATAGAGCAAATTTCAACTGAGCCCACTGTTAGAATGGCCAACTTTATAGCAGAAAAAAAGGTGTTTACAGCCTGGTGCAAAAAAAGATTTTAGTTAATACAGCTAATATTACCCAACATGACAACTGTGAGGGGGGTGGATTCTTTTATAACTCATCCGTTTCCTTTATATTAAGTTATATAAAGTTCGCATAATTAAGGGCGTGGCCACTTGAGTGACAGTTAGGTCTCGTTGGTCGCCGTCACCTCAGCTGAATCCTGCAGATTAGCCACTGAACTCGGCGTATTTATCGTATTTCTGTGTTGTTTTATGTGGCTTTACACAGTCAACTGCCTTTTGGACTTGTTTCCTTCAATTATTAGATGGCATGGCATGCTGAGTGCACTTAATTGTGCTCACAAACCATTCACGCGGCCTCCGTTTCCCATGTGAGTAAAGTTATATACTTATATACCATCTCTATACATGTATTTGTTTTATTTAAGATCGTTTATATTTATATTTAGAGCTGTAATGCACTGCAGAATCTGACGAATTGATTAGCTGTAGGCTCTAGAACAGTCATCTGAAGCGTTGTCATACAGTGTTCTGCTGGATTTCATCAATAGTCCTGCATTTACTAACACAGACTATATCTGAAGTGTTGGGAAGTAATTCGCGTTTTCCTCCTGTTGAAAAACGTCATAAGAACAATGTTTAGTGGCTCAGTGTATTACAGCAGTGTTTTTATAAGTCTAAACACTTTATTGATATAGTGTACAACCAAGCACAAGTGGTCAGAATACAAACGAGTCACAGGTGATAAAGTATTAAGCGTTCTCCCAAAGTAAAGTGTGTCTGAACCAGGTCCAAGCTAAATGCCAGCAGGTGTCTGAATCACCGCTCACTCTCCGCCTCTTTGCCCTTGTTTGGTATCCCGCCGTGGGTGTGACGACGCGCAAACAAAATGGCGACGGTTGGCCGCACCTACTTGTGGCTTCTTTTGCGCTCTTTAGAAACCTATGGGTGACGTCACGTATACTACGTCCGTATATTTTACAGTCTATGAACACAACAAACCTCATTAACCACTTTAAAAGCCATCACAAAGTGGCTGTCATCAGTGGGTTAATAAGCTCAGGAGAATTCTGCTTTGCATTTTTCTATGCATTACTAACATCACTAAACCAGACAGCTCTTTTGTTTTATTAGTTAACCAAATATTCGTGGAGATTCAGCAGTTTTTCTTCTGACTCGTTTGCCGGTCATGTAAACAGAAGACACTGTATCCAATTGTTTCAATGTAAAAAATAAGTCATTGTGGCCCTGTTCACGCGGGTATTCAGGTTAGTTTTCATCAATCTGATATAACTTTTATTATTTACAAGAAAAGAAAATGTAATAAAGTTTCAGATAAATTAAACTCCATTTATAAATAGACTTGCTTATTTTATGTATTAAATAATGACAAATAGATGACTAATTTCTTTCGTTTCCAAATAGACCATGCACTTTATTCAGTTTTACGGGTTTAATATGTGTGCTTTTTTTAATAAAAATTGTTTAACAAATATTTTAGTACATCAAAAGTAATTAAATTACATGTCTTTTGATTAAAAACATTACGCAAAGGAATTCATTACGCGCGCAAAAAAATTAAACATTAGGGGTGTCAAAATTAATTGTTTCTTTGGTGCACCGCGATGCAGACGCGGACAATTCGGTATCGGTTCAGTAATAATCATAACCGGTTATTATGTACTGACGTCATTTATCTCCTATGCTCTCTGTCGCGAGGGAGGTGAGCGAGAGTATTTTTAACACTCAGCCAACTCAGGGCCGGCCCATGGCATAGGCACCATAGGCAAATTCTAAGGGCGCTGTACATCCATGGTGGCGCCAGAAATGAGCGCGGTTCAGTTGGTTTTGTTTTCGATATTCTTGACACATTCAGTTACAGACGGCAATAACTCAAAAACCTCTTACCCTAAAAAGATCTAAAGTGTGTTTCCTACAAAAAGACAAAGCTGGTTATGTTTCACAGCTGTCTTTCTTTTTTTCGCTCCACACTACGAGCACTGCTCCGTTTAAGCCCTCGCAATATGTGTTTAGCCGGGAGAGCTCGCGCTGAGAGGAGCTCTCAGCAAGGGACCATCGGAAAAGTGCTTATTTTTTTCGTTTTTTTTTGTTTTCGTTTTTCTGCTCCACTCTTCGCGAGCTCTCCCTGTTGCGAGGGCTTAAGTGTGTGTGTGCATGTGTGTGTGTGTGTGCGTGTGCATGTGTGTGTGTGTGTGTGTGTGCGTGTGTGTGTGTGTTTGTTTCTTTGGTGCTGTCTATGTTTGTGTTTGAATGAGAGAGTGTGGTGTTGTGTCTCTGTGTGTTTACAGACAGCTTGTTATAGCCTCTCCTCTAAAATATAACACTGTATATGGAAAGCATCGTCAATGCACCAAAATATCGAATTAAACCGAATCGAAGGCATGATAATCGTAACCGATCCGAACCGTGAGACCAGTATAGGTTCACACCTCTATTAAACATACCGGGGCTGTTTAAAGATCTTTAATTTTTCTATATTTTTTTAACTCTCAATACTAACGCTAAGATAATGACGGAGTCTGAATGACGGAGTGTAAGGGTGCTTTCACACTAGCACTTTTGGTCCGCTCCCGGGTTCGTTTGACGTCATAGTACGGTATGGTTAGCTAGTGTGAACGTGTCTTCTGAACCCGGGTTCAGACCCGTGAACCGTACCAGAGTCCGCCTGAAAGAGGTGGTCTGGGGTACGGTTCATGCGAACTCTGGTACGGTTCACTTCTGATGTGAATGCAATCGTACCAAATCACGGAAGTGAACAGCCAACTGTACAACAAACTATAGTTTTCATAACATTCGTTCGTGTTTATGTGTGTGTGTGTGTGTGTGTGTGTGTGTGTGTGTGTGTGTGTGTGTGTGTGTGTGTGTGTCACGTTTCGTACCTTGGTGACACGCGCGGGACTGAGCCAGGGCAAACACAGTGATACACAGTGATGTCTGCTTGTCTTCGCCAAAAACAGCTTCTGCAGACGCTGTGTGATGTTCTGAATGTTTATAATATGTTTGCGACAGATAGACGTGACTCGCTTTCTGTACGTCCCAAACCAAAAGCTTCAGTTAAAGCAGAATGACCGCGATGTGCAGAAGTCTTTCCAATTCGGCGCTTCCTTTCATGACCATCACCTAGCAACGGCCGTCAACAAAACAGCAGCTCGATGACGCAAACGTTCCGGGGTTCAGAAGGAAAAAAGACAGTGTGAACACAAACCAACCAAGGAGGTGGCAGGGGGAGACAATCGAACTTGGGTACGGTCCAGGCAAATAAACCAAGTGTGAAACCCTAAAGCTGACTCTCCTGCGCTTCAGCAGTGTGTCCCACTGTTTATGAATGAAGAGAATGCTCTGTTTAGTTTCACCTCGAGTTCTTTAACTAAAAACGAACACCGAACTGCTCAGCACGCTAGCTAAAATGCTCTTGTTGGTTGCACCCCGGATGCACAATGAACCGAACACGCCATTCTTATATTCGAGGTTTGTGAAGGACGTGAAACAACCGCAGACGCTTTCTCAAGTTGGTCGCGACACCCTGCTTTATAACTTATTAGTTTATTGCAGCAATTACACTTAGCTTTGCGTCGTTCTTCACCACGTGTAGCCACACCTTTGAGCACATCTTGTGGTCCATGTCTAAACAAATGTTTCGATTATTATTGAAGGTGCTCTCCAGCGGCGAAGTTCCCGGCAGAGTAGCGAGTGGGGGAAAAAATGTGCAGGAATCGGACAAGAGGAATCAAAATTTAAATTGTAAAACAAGTATCTAATCCCTGCCAAGTTTTATTACAAGTTGTGTTTTTTAAATTCGTGGCTGTGAAGTTTATTGATAAAAAAAATATGCAAGCGAAACTTTCACCTTGATATTTTAGCGCGGCTGAATTACGCTGTTGGTGGCGAGAACGAGTCTTCGAATCTGTGGATATTCCTACTGTGAAATGACCACATCAAACATGTTGTGCTAATATGGATGCAGCACACTAGAGTGAAACTGATTAATGTTTGCTCCACATCTGACTATCAGAGTTTGAGTTCCAGTAAAACGTATACAAATAAAATGAACATGGTGTTTTTTAAAATGAATGATGGTGAATGAAGTCAAACCGGTGAGCCGTCTGACAAAAAAAAGTGCCCTTCTGAATCAAATCCGCCGGATACCCTTTTGGTTCTTTCACTTATTTAAGAGACACTACTGACTACGCTTGCATGGACATCTGTAATCTAGTTATTCGACTTAATAGACAATAATATAATTAAGGTGATTACGTGAAATGCTTTAACTGCAGTTCGGCGTTTGTAACCGATTAATGGTATCAGTTAAACGTTTGGCTGCATAAGGGGCGATAACAGCGAATGCACTTTTTGCGTTGAGAGGGGCATCTGTTGAATGTTTTATTAATCGCTGCGAGTGTTTTACACGCTGCTTATGCACCCCGGGCCACTCACATTTTGCTGTTGTGTGCTCAAGCGGAAGAAGTGTTACTTCAGTCGCGTCTTTTTCATTCTTCAATCAAATCAAAGCACTGCAGGGTGTCTGTTAGGGTGACAGCGGTGTTTGTGTTGTCAAGACGACTACGGCGAACTTTTTGTAATGATAGAGGAGAGACTTGTTGTCGCTGTTTCAGGTTATTCAGAGCTGTATTACTTTACAGATCTTGAATATCATGATATTTTTAAAAATTACAATTATAACATCGACAGCAACACGACTCGCACACAATATGGGTCAGCTGATTCAGTATTTTCCTAGTGACATACAAAAGAGCATGATGCCTCTTTTTTTTGTCAACATAAAAGGCAGTACGGTGCACCTCGCATTTTTGGAACAAAAAGGTGTGCTCTTTGTGATCGGCCCCTAAATGTGCAACACGTATTTATAAACTCGCGGGACAGTAACACGTGCATACACGAATGTCTACAGACATATTTTGCCTAAGAAGCAAAATGAAAGAACAATCTTTCTGGTCACAGTTTGACACAGGTGAGTTGACATAAACCAGCGCTGACGCTAATCGCCTCTGTGCTGCATGGAGCCGCGTCATAAACTTAACAAACAAACTATTGAGGATTTAGTGTACAACCAACAAACCAACCTTTTTCCATTTGGAAAATTATTTTAAAATAACCTACAAATCAAACAAATCCAAAGATTTTCTTGATTTTTGTATAATGATAACTTCGCACCAAACTGAGGCTGTCATTTTACAGCTTATAAAACCTTGAGATGGAGGAAATAAGTCATAATCATAAGACAATCTTTAATCTAATGACTATTAAAAATGTTGACCGAGGTTTTGTGAAATAATAATAACAGCGGAGCATTAATTAAATGCATATTTCCTGTGGAGCGATCGATTTTTCAGGTAGCCTGATATTTTTATTTGATGGAAGATAAAAAAAACAAAGATTTTTTTTTTACATCCTCGAGCTTGGACTCATTAGTGTCGATACATGTTTCACATTGTCCACAGCCCAAGGTTTTGGCTGCTTGCACTATTGAAATGGACGTTTGGCATTAGTGCGAGTGACCAAAAGTTGGCTATAGCAGCCCAGCCTTGTATATTGAGTTCCTGATGAATAGTTTTGGTTGATACAGAATAGTGTAATTTAATTCTGCAGTGAGTTTGGCTCCTTATCCCCTTTTTTGGATAAAATGTTGGTTGGCACCAGGATGTCCCTTTCAGACAGCTTCCTCTTGCATCCACACAATTACTCCTGTTGGATGTGGTTTGTCCTTTTTGGTGGTATGCTGCCTTTATCCTGGATACTGTGGCGCTTGATCTAAGACCTGCTGTCTTGGTCATAGATTGAGACACACTAACAATTTGTCCTCTTTTTTACTTCGATATGTCTTCCATAATGTTGTGTGCATTGCAATAGTTCAAACTGAATGAAGTAAACCTGTTCCTGTTCGCTCGCTGCTCTCAGTGTAGACACATCCCTTCTGTCGCAGTGGTGGGCAGATCTAGCTGGCAGCCACCCCTCTTGTATGGTCTCAGGGAGTGGTCTGGGGGAAGAAGATAACATGGACACAAAGACAAGGTATAAGTCCCAGTAGGGTGATTTATTAAGAAAGCAGAGCAAGGATAAAGTACACAGGGATGTGCATGGCAGTGCATTCAGCGCCAGAGAGTTTGGTGTCTGTGCTTGGTGAGGTTTTGGTCAGGGTGCTCTGTGGGAGAGAAGAGCAAAGTGAGAGTCCTCCTATCATCATGCTCACAGTCTTCCTCAGTGCAGATGAAGGGCACTAAGTTGATGGATTGGGGCACTGGGGGTTTGTAAGATGTCAAGGGGAAGTACTTTGGCAGCCTGGACAATGCTGGCAGTATCGACACACCTGTGGTTCTGGTCCTAGACCGTAATACCTCTCTTAGAATTGTAGGAGGGTTGCTGTCACCCTGCAATGTCCTTTTGGCTGCCATGTACGGTCGACATCTTCTGAGTCTGGGAACCTTGTATCACTAGCTGGCATTTATCCTCCCACCACCACCACCGAGTGACCCAGTACAACAGATCATTCTTGATCACAGGCTGGGTGAAACACTGGCTGGCAGACCTCCTGGTCCACAAGGTGGACTCTGTAAGAGGTTCCTGTTTTCTCGGTGTAGACGCAACACTCATCCTTTTGCATGTTGCTCTGTGCATTCTCTCATTGCGGGAGACTGGGGCCACCCATCTTGTGGGGTCTTAGGGAGGGGTCCAAGTGAATAACTGATCCAGTCTCCCAGATTTCAGTGAAGGTGTAGGTGACTTCTCATTCAGTGGTAAAGGAGCTGCAGATCTGTGTACTGGATATGTAGTGTCCATTGCAGGTTGTCTTTTCTAGGGTTCTTCTGCTCCTTTTCTCTCTTGCATCCTCGAGATTGAATGCTTCTGCCACCTTAATGCCTGACATCAGCTCTGGCTAGGTGGTACAGTTGCAGAGAAGGACGAGTTGTCGTTGCTGAGAGGGCAATGCCTCCAGCAGGCAGTAGATTGTTAGCCTTTCGTCAACCTGGGTGGCTGAAGGTTGGTCTTCTAACAGGCTAAGGTGGGCCAGATGTAGCAACTCCAGTGCCTGCTCTTTGGCTGACATGTGCTCGTCCAGCACCCACTACTGGAACCTGTGCACCAAGCACTCTCCTGCTGAACTGTTGTTTCTCACAATGAACAATGTTTCTCAACCACCTGCCTCTTCTCACTCCCAGGGACGACATCTGTGAGCTGGTGTTGACAGCTCAAAATCCTCGAGCTGTGCAAGGATGTAGTCTATCTTCAGCTCCAGGTGCGGGTGGTGAAAGTAGAAAGAGAGCGGGACCCTATGCGGAAAAAAACAGATGTTAATACCTGTGTCACGTGTGACACCATAATCCGCCCGCATTTTCCATCAGTTGTCGCAGATGAGAGATCACACGAACACAGAAACGAGGTATAAATCCCAGTAGGGTTATTTAATTAGAAAATAGAGAAAGCTTAAAGTGTGCAGGGCAGTGCATTCAGTGCCAAAGAATCTAGGGTCCATGCTTGGTGAGATGCCGGTCAGGTTGCTCTGTGGTTCCCATGTTTATTGACTGCATCGTTTAGTACTCTCTCAACGAGATGCATGCTGCTGATTTGGGTGAGAGAGCCATTTCCATGGCCAGGCTGACCTTACATGGGCAGGTTCAGACATTTCCTTGTTTTTTCATGCACCTCTTGTCATAAAAGTGTAACCCCGCCGGTCCTACGCCACCCAACCCGCTCAGAGCTGGGATCGAACCAGGGACTTTCCGCATGGGAGTCGGTTGCTCTAACAAGGAGGCTAAAGACCATGGCCTCTAGCGTCTGTCGCTAGAGCACCTTTAGAGGTCAGAGGAGTGAGGTTTTACCTGCACAACACTCACTAACTGGCCTCCGTTACACTCACCCCTCTAAACCTCACTCCCATCTGGGTCACGGCACCAATGTAACCCCGCTGGTCCTACGCCACTCAACCCGCTCCGAGCTGGTATCGAACCGGCGACCTTCCGATGGGAGTCGGGTGCTCTACCAAGGAGGCTAAAGACCATGGCCCCTAGCGTCTGTCGCTAGAGCACCTTTAGAGGTCAGAGGAGTGAGGTTTTACCTGCACAACACTCACTAGCTGGCATCCGTTACAAAAGCTGAAAACAAAACTGAATACTCCGCAAATGCTTTTAAAATCAGTTTTGAATGAGTAAACCCTTTCATGCGAGACATTGAGTACTTCTTCAAAAAAGAAAACACAATCTCAAGATTTTTTAAAGGAGCAGAGGACCCAATACTGAGCCCTGTAGCACTTCATGGTTTCAATATTGTGTGATGGTATTCATGTCTGTTGTGTCTTTGAGTCGAGGTTAATTGGTCTTTTTTCACTTTAGGGCTGATGGTGCTGAAGGAAGAGACCCAGAACCTGAATAATATGGAAGAGAAAGATCAGAATAAGAAACACAACGATTTCTTACCTGATGAAACATCCTCCGTGACCAAAAACACTTGTGAAAGTGCTGAGAAAACCAAATCTAGCAGTTATTTCCCTTGTCCGGAGTGTGGAAAACATTTTTGTCAGAAATCAAGCCTTGAAGCTCACATGAGAATTCACACCGGAGAGAGCCTTATAACATGTGATCAGTGCGGAAAGAGTTTCTCTAGAAAATCATATTTCGACAAGCACAGGAAAACTCACACCAAAGAGAAGCCTTACTGGTGTACCGAGTGTGGAAAGCGATTCAGTCAAAAGAACAACCTTACAGTGCACATGAGAATTCACACCGGAGAGAAGCCTTTTCCCTGTCAGTATTGCGGAAAGAAATTCCGGCAAATGCAAAACCTTAAGGCTCACATTCCTGTCCACACCGGAGAGAGGCCTTATAACTGCCAACCATGTGGAAAGAGATTTACTAAAGCAGAAATCCTTAAAGAACACACGAAAATTCACACTGGAAAGAATCTTTTAACGTGCGATCAGTGTGGAAAGAGTTTCACTAGAAAAGCAAGTTTTGACATCCACATGAGAATTCACACTGGAAAGAACCTTTTAACGTGCGATCAGTGTGGAAAGAGTTTCACTAGAAAAGCAGGTTTTGAAATCCACATGAGAATTCACACCAAAGAGAAGCCTTACTGGTGTACCGAGTGCGGAAAGCGATTCAGTCAAAAGCACAACCTTGAGGTGCACATGAGAATTCACACCGGAGAGAAGCCTTTTCCCTGTCAGTATTGTGGAAAGAGATTCAGGCAATTACAAAACCTTAAAGCTCACATCACTGTTCACAAACAGAAGCAGTATGCCTGCCAACAGTGTGGAAGGAGTTTTGCCCAAGCAGAAAACCTTCAAGTCCACATGAGTGTCCACACTGGAGAGAAGCCCTACTCTTGCACGCAGTGTGGCAAAAACTTTAAATGTAAATACAACCTTACTTGCCACATGAAAATTCACACTGGAGAGAAGCCGTTCACGTGTGATGAGTGTGGAAAAGGGTTTAGGCGTAAATTTCACCTTAAACAACACATGTGGCTTCACAGAACAGATAAATTATTTACATGTGAGAAGTGTGGGAAGAGTTTTGTGCGTGAAGATTACCTTAGCGAGCACATGAGGGTTCACACAGAGAAATCTTTTAAATGCGATCGATGTGGAACGGGTTTCTCTTATAAGAGGAACCTCAAAGTACACATGGCCAGGCATTCACCCAAAGATGACCCCCAATAACATTCATCTAGATTTGCCCGTGTGAGTATATTTCTGCCAATTAACCTAGCAAGAAACATTCAAAACTACTGTGTCTCTGTTAACCGTATGGTTGTTTAATTCACCCGGATGTGTTGTTTGTTGTGTTATGTTCGTTATTTTGAAATAAACCTATTATTAAGATACACAATTTGACCAAATCACACATGAGTTATCGATTCTTATGTGTGGCTCCGGTGCAGTGTTCTTATGCGAAACCATGCCAGAGTTCACATGAACTGCTCCCCAGACCACACTTTTCAGACAGACTCAGGAATGATTCACAGGTGCGATTGCAACTTTGTTTGTACGAACTTGTCACGATACTTGAATTTCAGTACATTTACATTTAGTGATTTAGCGGACGCTTCTATCCAAAGCGACTTACAAATGAGGACAAGGGAGCAAATTACACAACTTTTAATAGCAACAATGAATATGTGATGTAGGCAAGTTTCAGGGATATAAAGGGTAAGAAGCAAAACATTTAGTATTTATTTTTTTTGTAATACAGTTAGCGGTAGAACCAGAGAGGCAATTGCAGATTAGGAAGGAAAGTGAAGACTAAATAGTTAAGTTTTAGTCGTTTCTTGAAGACAGCGTTCTTCGCTCTGCCGTTCTGATGCAGTTAGGAAGTTCATTCCACCAACTGGGCAGATTGAATGCGAGAGTTCGGGAAAGTGATTTTTTCCCTCTTTGGGATGCAACCACGAGGCGACGTTCATTCACAGAACGCAAGTTTCTGGAGGGCCTATAAATCTGCAGAATTGAGAGCAGATAAGAATGAGCAAAGCCAGAGGTCGCTATGGAAGCAAACATCAGAGCTTTGAATTTGATGCGAGCAGCAAGTGGCAGCCAGTGCAAACGGATGAGCAGCGGAGTGACGTGCTCTTTTAGGTTCATTAAAGACCACTCGTGCTGCTGCGTTCTGAAGCAGCTGAAGAGGTTTGATAGGGTTAGCTGGAAGCCCCGCTAGTAGAGAGTTGCAGTAATCCAGTCTGGAGAGAACAAGAGCTTGAACAAGGAGTTGAGCTGCATGTTCAGATAGGAAGGGTCCGACCTTTCTGATGTTATAGAGTGCGAATCTGCACGATCGAGCAGTTCTAGAAATGTGGTCAGAGAAGTTTAGTTGGTCATCAATCGTTACTCCAAGGCTTTTCACCATTTTGGATGCAGTAATGGTTGCCCCATCCATCTGGATTGAAAAGTTATGGTGTAGAGTCGGGTTGGCAGAAACTACAAGCATTTCTGTTTTCGTGAGGTTCAGCTGAAGATGATGATCTTTCATCCAGTGTGAAATATCCAACAGGCAGGCTGAGATGCGAGCTGGAACCGAGGGATCATCAGGATGAAAAGAGAGGTATAGCTGGGTATCATCAGCATAGCAGTGGTAGGAGAATCCATGTCTCTGGATGACTGGTCCTAGAGATGTCGTGTAGATGGAGAAGAGAAGTGGCCCAAGAACAGAGCCCTGTGCTACCCCAGTGTTTAGATGCTGTAGGTTGGACACCTCTCCCCTCCAAGACACCCTGAATGATCTGTCAGTGAGGTAAGATCAGAACCATTGAATAACTGCCTGCAAAGCCCAGTGACTCAAGCGTAGATAGCAGGATCTGGTGGTTTACAGTGTCAAAAGCAGCTGACAAATCCTACAAGATGAGGACTGATGATTTAGAGTCTGCTTTAGCCAGTCTGAGATCCTCCACGACTGAGAGCACGAGTATTGCCAAGACAGGCGACGTGTGTCACGTCAATCACTCAACGCAGAAGTATAAATCAGATTTTAGGATGTATTAACACTAGGTTGCATTGAACCATGTTGGGGCAGGATTGTCCCCCTTTTTCCTCTTCCCCTTGGCCTGCACTCACATTGCATTTTACTTTCCGAGCCTGAGCAAGCCTACATAATCGATGATATGATTGTTTCGTTTAACAGATGTGAAGCAATCCCACTCCATACAATGGAGATTGTGTTTGTTCTATTTTGTATTAGTTAAGTCTTTTGGGATGCAGTTACTTGGGCCCAATCCCAATTCCACCCCTTACCCCTTCCTCTTAGCCTTTGTTTTGCACGTTCACGTGAAAGGGTAGGGGTGTTCCAATTAAAGCTTGAAGGTGTAGGGCTAAGGGGAAGGGGTATATACCCCTTCAAACAGACATTTTTTCAGGACCATACTCTAAACCAAGGGGTGGGAAAATTTCCCAGAATACACCAGCCACAAGGGCAGAATAGCTGCCCCTGGAAGGAGATCCACAAATTCCATGAATTTCAACAACAAATAAGCACGCTTTAATACATTCATAACCGTGTTCATGTTTTACCATCATGATTAAAAAATAAATAAATAAAAACCACTAAATTTCGCTAGCTATAATCCATTTAAACTTGGAATGATAAGAAGTAATCTCTGTTACGTGTAAATTGCTTTCAAAGTATTTTTTATAGTTCAGTTTTAGTGATCTTCTTATTGACAATTGTGCTTTTTTTTTTTTAATGTGTGTGCATTTAAAACAATATAATTATCCACAAAGTATGGGGTTTTTCTCTAAATAAGTTGTTACTCCCCCCTGTTTAGAGCATCATTATGAATGTTTTACGTTATAACTAACATTTTTCAAACAATGAATCTGCAACAAAGCAACTACTGTTTTGGGAAAAACTCGTCACTACATTGTTCTTTTGCCAAATGATGCATTGTACTATGATAGTTCGGCCATGAGTTGTCGATGTTTGGGAAACGCTCGCCTGATTAACAGTTGCTCCTCTAGCCAGTCAGCTAAAGGGGGAGTTGACGTCACTCCAGTGCAACCCATGGCTGGTCAGAATGGCATTTGTATTAATAATTAATAATTCAGACTTTAAGTGTGTGTATATATATATATACATACATGTATGTATATGTATATATATATATGTGTATGTATGTATGTATATGTATGTTTGTGTGTGTATATGTGTATATATATGTGTTTGTGTGTATGTATATGTTTGTGTGTGTGTGTACATATATATATATATATATATATATATGTGTGTGTGTGTGTGTGTGTGTGTATGTATGTGTATATATATATATATATATATATATATATATATATATATATATATATATATATGTATATATGTGTGTGTGTATGTATGTGTGTGTATATATATATATATATATATATATATATATATATATATATATATATATATATATATGTGTGTGTGTGTATGTTTGTATATATATATGTGTGTGTGTGTATATTTATATATATATATATATATATATATATATATATATATATATATGTGTGTGTGTGTGTGTGTATATATATATATATTTTATTTTTTTTCCAATACATAATCATCTCAAAGAAACCATAGATTCTGTGACCCATAACTTAACCCTATGTGTTTTAAAAAGTTACATATATACAACAATCTTCGCCTTCCCTCAACAGTAAAATGTTCTACATGTTAGGTTCAACGTGTCTTGGTTTTCATTTAGTTGTGTAAATGGTCTCATGGTTGTTATTGCACTCACACAACCCATTTGCATGTTTTTTTAATCTTATATAATGTACTTTTGAGTCCTGTATGGTGAAGATTCATTCTTGTAAACGTTCATTGTTGCTTTTCCTGTTTCCCTACCCCTTTATTCTGAATAGTGTAATCTTGACATCCTGTGTTCCCAATATTCCATAGATGTTGCCATTACTTTTCTTAAAACTTTCGTTTTAACCACGCTTTTGATTTACTGTATTTAAAATCAGTATCTGTTGTTGCTTGTTGTGCTGCTTGTTTAGATAAATTGTCTGCCGAACTCATTCCCACTGAAGCCTATATGTGCTGGTACCCATATAAATGAAATTGTGACTCCGGAATTTGATATATTACCTTAAATATTATCAAAATATTATCTAATAGTACAGTGGGAGTTATCGTAAGCTATTGTCCACTCATAATTTTTTAACACCCTTGTTCTCTCTCTCTGCAGTGTTTTAAATCTGCTTGTGTTATGTGATTAGCATTATATAACTCTCAGGTTAGCTCGATACACTACAGCCAGCTGATCGCTTCCGAGGATTATTTTGTTTACATTTTATTAACAACAAATACAGAATTCTACAGTGATATACAAAAATATATGCCAGAGTGTACATTAAAAACATTCAGTAATTAAGAATCTCATGTTCCTTAAGAATATTACAAGTCTTCTTTGCTTTTTTTTTTATTTATGATGTTCTCCCCACTTGTGCAGTAGTTCTTAGTCTCTTGAAGGTAATGAACAATTTTTAGGAAGGTAATTTTTTGATGTTGAAATATGGCATCAATAACAATAGCATACTCTTTTTTTATTATTATTTATTATTATTATTTTTTTATTTTTTTTTTTTAGTAACTGGAAAACCAAATTTATCAAAAAATTCATTGTAAAATAATAAATTACTATTTAAATTCAGAAGTTGTCTAACTGATACAATTTTCCTACTAATTTTGGAAGAAGAGAGATTTATTTTTATGTTGAGTACATCTATTATTACAAATAACATACTTGTTTAGGGAAAAATTTGGCTTGCATACCAGCATCCAGTCCAATAAAGCTTGTTTGTGAAGTTTAGCTAATCAAAAAAAAAAAATCACATCTCAACAAAAAATTCTACAGCATCATGTCAAATATGTGTTTTGGAAATGTAAACCACATATGATCGTTTCGGAGGTGACTTTTATTTTGGCAGTGGTTGTGACGTTATAAAGGCTGCGTCGCGCAGAGTCCGTGCATCAGCGGAAAGAAGGAAGGTTTGTTTGTTTTACAAGCGACGCGAAGCTAAACGAGCTGTCATCAAATATAACGTAATATCTTACTTGGTTAACATTTATGTATACAAATAATAGATTGTACGAGTATATAGCGCACGTGAGTGACAGTAGTCTCGTTTCTCTCTGTATCGTGAATCTGTTTGTAAACATGAATCCAGTCACTGGCGAGTAGAGGAAAACTGCATATCAAAAATGATTTGAAATAAACGATTCACTGAATCGATCGAATCACCGCGCACTGAAGTCACCATCTAGTCAAGTCAGTGTAAATACACTCAAACTAGTCGTTTAGAGTTTTCATGAAAGTGCTGTATTTATTACACTGGTCAATGTGTTTATGTGTTTATATTTATTTCTGTTATTTTTCTCATCTTAAACAGAGTGTCTAAACACAAAGAGACTTCTGGAGAAGCGACTGAGTAGAATCATCTATAAAAAAGATGGCGTCTCTTAAAGAGGACAGTGAAGATCTGAGGATCACAGAAGTGTTCACACTGAAACATGAAGATCCTGAGGAACAAACAGGTTAGTTTTTACTTCTCAAAGCTGAACTCGGAGGCATTTAATCTTCAATCAAATGTGCAGCTTTAAATATTTTAGAGAAATCTCATATTAGTGTCTTGATGGCACAAAGTGATCAGACAAACACTAAAACTGGCTTCAGGTGAACTTGAGAAGATCCTGCTTATAGTTTGCTCAATGTCACATGCTCAGTTATTAATAATTCACCAGTCTGGAGTGTAAAAACTGAGTCAATTTTAAGTGGCCAGTGGAGGTGTCTGTCAAACCCGCTAAAGCTGAAATACCAGCATTTGGAGGGTGTTAATGTAAAGCCCTGCTAATAAATAATGTGAACTTAATCTATTTGAGTCAACAAAGCAATTTGACCACAGTAAAACCCAATAACTGAGGAAAACTCAAACCAACTGAGTACTGTAAAACCCAACAAGTTAAGGAAACTCAAGCCATTTGAGGTCAAGTTTGCTACAAACTATTTGACAGGGTTTCTGCAAGGTCTTAAAGTCTTAATGTCTTAAATCTCCAAATCCAAATTTTAGGCGTTAAAGTCTTAAATTGACGATAATACTGTGATGTAGGTCTTAAATCTATTTTAACCATGTCTTAATTGTCCTTTTGTTCATGTATTGCTACACAATCTGGCCAAGACCCAACAAAAACTTAAACTTTTTGTTTAAAAAAGGTAATTTTAACTCTATTTATGGTAAATGGGTTAATTATTTTCCTTATAATGACATTTGTTTAAAGGTTCTCAATGTATTTACTGCTGAGCACACTGACCTGTGTGTGTGTGTGTGTGTGTGTGTGTGTGTGTGTGTGTGTGTGTGTGTGTGTGTGTGTGTGTGTGTGTATATATATATATATATATATATATATATATATATATATATATATATATATATATATATATATACACACACACATACATACATGCATATATATATATATATATATATATATATATGTATATATAAATATATATATACATGTATATATATTAGTTTATGATAGCTTTTAAAAACATTTTATTTTAAAGAAAATATATGTTTAAAATAAGTCTATGGATGCAACTAGAGCTTTCTTGTCTTTACACAATATTAAAAATATTTTGCTAGAAATAAAATGTAAAATATTTAAATAGTTTATTATTAAAGTATTATTGTATTATTAAATGTATTATTATTATTATTATTGTTTTTTTTTTTTTTTTTTGATAGGACAAATAAAAATCTTTTCCATCTGGGCCATTTGAAAAATGCCTTAGACTTTAGCCCTTAATGGATCTAAATTTCCATTCATAATGGTCTTAAAAATGTCTTTATATAAGTATATTAAAAACCTGCAGAAACTCTGATTTGAGTTAAAAATTGAGTACTGTTGAAATAATGAGGTATTTTATTGACTCATTACCATTAACACTTTGAGTTTAGGGCTGCACAATTAATCATATTATTATCAGGATAACGATCTTCATGGCTCATGTTCAATACATAAATATCGTCACGATTTTACAGTATAAAGACTAAGCTGTTATTTTAATGGGTGAAGTTTACGAATCGCATCACTACCCTGAGTTGACTATTTAGATTGCTAGTGTTTTTTGGAGAAATGTATTGTTAATCGAGTAGCCTTTGCTCCTGTTTAGTTCAAACTTCCCAAGGTAACACAAAAAACCTCATTAACCACAGTAAAAGCCACCACAAAGTGGCTGTCATCAGTGGCTTAATGAGCTCAGGAGAATTCTGCTTTGCATTTTTCTATGCATTACTAACATCACTAAACCAGACAGCTTTTGTTTTATTAGTTAAGTTAATATTTGTGGAGATTCAGCTGTTTTTTTCCGACGCGTTTGCTGGTCATGTAGACAGAAGACACTGTATCCAATTGTTTCAATGTAAACGATAAGTAATTTTGACCCAATTTATGCGGGTATTCAGGTTAGTTTTCATCAATCTGATGTAACTTTTATTATTTAAAAAGTAAAGAAAATGTAATTAAAAGTTTCAGATCAATTAACTCAATTTATAAAAATACTAGCATATTTTATGCATTAAATAATGAAATAGAGAACTAATTTCCTTTATTTCCGACTAGACGATGCACTTTATTCAGTTTTACAGTTTTATTAGGTATATACTAGCGCTGTCAAAATTAACGCGTTAACGCATGCGATTAATTTTAAATAATTAACGCGTTAAAAATTTTTTACGCAATTAACGCAGTTCAGGTTTTTTTACTTCCTGTTTTGGTGGACGTGTGTTCAACATGCATTAAATGTGGATAAGACCAAGGAAGCACATTTTGAAGGCAAGTTCCAGTATAAAACAATTAGTTGCATCACAGGTTATCCAGAGTTTCATGCAATTTCGGGTGTTTCATTTTTAACTTTCGACATCTGTTGTAAGTTGATACCGCATGGCGAACAGAAAGAAAATCCTCCGCATTTCGTGACTCTGTTCTTTTAAGGTAAGGTTCCTTTTAAGGCTACACGGTAGAATTTTAATAAGAGTATTATCTTAATCATATTAAAATTGGAGTATTGGTGTCTTATGTAAATGTACTCAGTACGTCTGGTGAAGTCGCGAGCTGTCAAAGACAGGGCATTACTCTGTCTTTCAGCATGAGCCCTCCAAGTTTAGCGTGTTTCCTCATTAAACGCAACGAAAGCGCATGCTTCGCGTTGTTGTGTCAGAATCCTTGTGAAATACAGTAATACTTTAGGGCGCTTAGTTTAAGCAAATTTGATGAACGTGATCATGCGTGTTGAATCTGAGGGGAGTTGCTCCAGTATGGAAGGCCGTTGGGGCCAAGACGTCTGCAGCGCGTTGTGTGTGTGTGTCTGTGTCAGGCCCGTTGAGTGGTGTCAGGGGTGGAGTGAGCGACGTATCTGAGAGGGGTGTGCAATGTATTTAACGACCGGTTTGCAAGAGATTATCATTCATTTGGCGGCATTTGGGAGTCTCTGTGCACTTGCGGGATACTCCTAGCAACTGGATAAATGTAAAGGAGGATTAAGCTAAATTGTTTCTACTCTATAATTAATGTTCTCAACTCACAGCAATAAAACTTTACAATGAGTGCAACAGTTTGTATTCTATAGTTTATTATTATAATTTTCATTTTCCATATCTGATATTCCTGTATTTTGGCATTTTTTTGCAGTCCACTTAGAATCCAACATGGAAATCAATGTTTTCTTTATTGGCAGTGATTGTTTTGAAATTTAAATGTCATTAACATGCCTGTGTTTTAATTTCTGTAATAAATATGGCTGTCAAGCCAGGATCTTGATGGTTTATTGTGGGTATGTTGTTTACATGAAAAAATCTGTGTTACAAGTTAAACAAAAATTCTATTAAACAATTATATTTTGAATTTAAATAGTTTTTGTCTTGCGTTTACATTAATTTTACATTTAAATAGGCAAAATGACAAGTTTTAGTATTTTAAATGCGATTAATCACGATTAATTTTTTTAAAAAGGTGTGATTTAATTAGTTAATTTTTTTTAATCGATTGACAGCACTAATATATATATATATATATATATATATATATATATATATATATATATATATATATATATATATATATATAAAATTAGTGGGGGGCCGTTATCTCACTCTTAAGACTATTCTACGCAAGCTATGATGACTTTCACCTTGATATTTTAGCGCGTAGATGTATACCTGGCCGATTTGTACTGTACAGGGCGGGAACGAGTCTTCGAACCTGTGTGTATTCCTACTGTGAAATTACCACATCAAACGTGACGTGATAACATGGATGCAGTACACTAGAGTGAATCTGATCAATGTTAGCTCCACATCTGACTTTCAGGCACATGTAGAGTTTATGCGTTCCGGTAAAACATTTACAAATAAAATAGACTGGTGAGTCTGACAAAAAAAGTGCCCTTCTGAATCAAATCAGCCGGATAGTGATCTTTCACTTGGATCTTGTAAGAAAATCTGGCGAATAGTCCTACATGACGGTAATAGTTTGATCACAGTGTTTACTTCAATTATGCCGCTAATATAAGCATACTCCACATGTCCCAATTCCATTACTGTTAGTTCAGTCATGACTTTAGTCGGATTAAGATGGTCAAAAATCTCTGTTTGGAGCTTATGTAGGCCTACAGTTCAAAATTCATGTTTAACTGAATAAACAGTTAGTAAACAAGTATATCTCATTCAACAATTTTTTTGTTCATCACAAATTATCACAGTACAACAGTTTCTCAAGCAGTTTGTAATGCATATTGGAAACAGGAGATGAGCCCCTGGTCTAATGCGCCACCTGGCTTGAGAAAAATGTTCTCAAAGACTTACTTTTAGTCATTATTTGGGTAGCACACATATTTTGAATGCCTTCGGCAGAATTTAAATGAGCCATTTTAATCTAGATTAATTCCAAGATTACAGTGAGATGAATCTAGATAAAAAAAAAATAATTATGCCCACATATTTAGTCTATGCGCCCACCACTATTTTTACAGTGTAACCGTTGTAGAATGGGGATGGGGATGTGGCACAGAGAACCAATTCATCAATAGTGATAAAACTGCATTAACATAGAGAGATACAGAGAACAGCTGTGTCAACAGCCAAGGAGCAACTTCATTACATCTAAAGGGAAGTCTGAAGGCAACATCTAAAACAGTATAAAAGGTTTGAGTTCAAGAATGTTTAGGGTTCATTCTAGCTCCTTTTCCACTAGCATACTGAACCGGTTTTTGTGCTGAACCGTTCCGTTCAATGCCAAACTGGGCCAGACAGCACGGATACGGTTTCATTTTCCACTGTCGCGCTGTAACAAAGCTCTTTTGAACATTAGACAAAACGCATCAGTAGTTGCCTTTTTTTAAGGCAGTGTAAACAGCTCCCTTTTGTTCAATTCAATTGAAATAAAATTAGTTTTTTCATGTTCATGTGTAAAAAGCAAAAGCAACCGTTTGACTAAACACTGGACTAGCTACATTTCACAGCACCCGTATTTATCTAGAGGTCATATGTTGCGCAGCTCTGGGCAAATTTTATTTGGAGGGGAAATGCCCAATGCATCTCTGTACATAACGGCAAAATAAACAATGAAAGTGCAGCAATATAACTGCATTTGTATTAGTGGAAATAAGTTTATAAGTTAATGCATGGGCCTTGTCAAAAGCGAGCGGACCCTTTCACTAATAAATATAGCACTTAATTTATTCCATTTTTAACAATCAGTTAAATTACACAGAGGTTTTATATCATCATGCCGGATGTCCGGCGTGCTGCCGTGAGGGGAAAAAAATGAATAGTTTTGGTTGATACTAAGGGTGTCACGATCCTCCAAATCTTCGATTCGATTACATTTTTGATTCTAAAGGCACGATTCGATTTGATTTTCGATTATGAATAATAAATTAATTAATGACCAATTACTTATTTGTAGCCTACCGTTTAAACTACCTGACCTTTATGGTCTTTGTTTTACCCATAAACAAATCATACAGTAAATGAATAAAGGCAAGATACACACATAATTACCACCTGTCAATCACTTTTTCTGTGGGACTCGTGAATAGGCAGTGATCTGTGTCGTTATAATGGCGTCGGTAAAAAAAGCCAACAGTATCTGAGGTGTGCGCTAAAATGTCTAAGTACAAGTGAGTGAAAGATTGAAGCAGTCCTCTGACTGCCTGGACCTGCTGTCTCGAGCGCATGGCTGTGTGTGCGTCTGTGTCTGTGTGGTCACGTGATGTGCATTTTCAGAGGTAGAGAGGAAGGAGGGCTGCTCAGAAATGCTACACGCCACTGTGGATGTCAAATCGTTGTCGTTCTAAAATGCCATTTAAAAACAAAGACAGTGTAAACAGGCCCTGAGTGTGTACTTTTCGCGAGCGGATTTGCAACGGGGGCGGGTGGAGGATCACGATGCCGGTGTTGTCTATCGGACGAACTGTACGTAATACGTACATAGCAGAGCTTGCAAAACTGTGTTTTTTGTCGACAACACGAACGTTGTCAACATAACTCACTGGAAATCCAAAATACTTACACACCGGCGACTTCATTGAAAGAGGATAGGGTTTAAAGGGCCATGAAACCCCCTCGTTTCAGCAGGGTGTTTTCACACCTCTACTTTGGAAAAAGTCAGAAAAGTGGGCGTGTCCAGCTCTGTTTAGGGGGGAGTGTTGGAGGAACTGAAGTGGGAGGGTGTGGGAGTGTCTATTTGGGCACGCGCGAGTTTCAGTCAAAATACACACAGGAGAAAGTGATGGTGTTTAACCTACATGGACATCTGTAGTCGAATTATTTGCCAAATTATTAAATGGTGGAGTTTAACTGCAGTTTGGCTCTTTCATTCAGGGAATTCATTCATGCCCCTCGCGACAAACAAGATATTTGATTCGAGGAACTGCTCTAAGCGTGTATTTTTCATGCAATCTTTGATACCACACGGCGAATGAGAGAAAAAAAAACTCCGCATTTTCCGGAAACTTAGATGCACACGGCAGGTAGCGTCAGAAAGCCGCGTGTGTTATTCCGGTCACTAAATGCGGTGCTAACATGTTTGCACTCAGTGCAATAGTTAACTTAATTCGATACGAACAAACTGAATAAACAAAGAGCACTGGTCGCTCACTTACCAAATCTGTAGAGACAGGACAATTACTCCTGTTGGATGTGGTTTGTCCTTTTTGGTGGTATGCTGACGTTATCCGCTGGCGGTCACCCCTCTTGCAGGGTCTTAGGGAGTGGTCCGGGTGAATAAGCTGATCCGGTCCCCAGAATTTGATTGTTGTTGGTGACTTCTCATCCAATGGTGAGGGAGCTGCCGGTCTGTGTACTGGATGTGTGGTGTTCTTTGCAGGTTGTCATTTCTAGGGTTCTTTTGCTCTCTCTCTCTTGGATCCTGGAGACTGGATACTTTTGGCATGGTTGTGGAGGAGGATGAGTTGTCATTGCTGAGAGGGCAATGCCTGCAGCAGGCAGTAAATTGCGAGCCTTGTCTTGGCTGAAGGTTGGTCTTCTAACAGACAAAGATGGGCCAGATGTAGCAACTTCAGTGTCTGTTCTCAAGCCGAGACGTGCTCGTCCGGCGCCCATTGCTGGAACCTGTGCACTGAGCACTCTCTTGCTTGGCTCAGAATAGCCAGGAGCTCCCCATGTTTCTCAACCACCTGTCTCCTGCTTTCACTCCCAGGGACGGCATCTGTCCATGAGCTGGGGGAGGATGTTGCTTGTCTTCAGCCCCAGGTGCGGCTGGTAAATGCAGAGAAAGGGAGAGCAGGACCCTACATTGGACAAAACAGTACCGATGTTAATACTTGATTCACGTGCGACACCTCAATTTCCCAACTTCTCTATCAGTTGTTGCTGATGAGAGATCACATGGACCCAAAGACAAGGTATAAGTCCCAGTAGGATGATTTATTAGAATGGCAGAGCAATCGTGCATGGCAGTGTGTTCAGCGCCAAAGAGTCTGGGGTCTGTGCTTGGTGGGGTTTTAGTCAGGGTGCTCTGTGGGAGAGGAGAGCACAGTGAGAGTCCTCCTATCATCATGTTCACAGTCTTCCTCAGTGCAGCTGAAAGGCACTCAGTTGATGGATAGTGGCACTGGTGGTTTGGAAGATGTAGAGGGGAAGTACTTCGGCAGCCTGGACACTGCTGGCAGTATCGATGTACATGTGGTTCCGGTCCTAGACAGTAATACCGCTCTTAAAATTGTAGCAGGTTGCCATTATCCCGCAATGTCCATTTGGCTGCATGTGTACGGCTGCCAACTCTTGAGCCTAGAAACCTGGTATCACTAGCCGGCAGTTTTCCTCCCTCCACCACCAAGTGACCCACTACGACAGATCATTCTTGATCATAGGCAAGGTGATAGAATTTCTGGCAGACCTCCTGGTCCACCTTTTCCAGTGGTAAGGGAGCTGCGGGTCTGTGTACTGGATGTGTGGTATCTTTTGCAGGTTGTCATCTCTAGAGTTCTTTTCCTCGCTCTCTTGCATCCTGGAGATTGGATACTTCAGCCAGCTTATTGCCTGACATAAGCTCTGGCTAGGTGACACAGTTGTGGAGGAACACAGAAAGCAGATTACGAGCCTCTCTTCAACTCGGGTGGCTGAAGGTTGGTCTTCTAACAGACAAAGATGGGCCTGTTGCAACTCCAGTGCCTGCTTTTTGGCTGAGATGCGCTTGTCCAGCGCCCACTGCTGGAATCTGTGCACCAAGCACTCTCCTGCTGGGATGAGAATAGCTAGGAACTCCCAATGTTTTTTAACCACCTGCCTCTTCGCCTCTTACTTCTGCTCACTCCCAGGGACGATATTTGTGATCTGGTGTAAACAACTCTCCAAGTCCTCGATCAGGGGGAGGATGTAGTCTATTTTAAGCTCCAGGTGCGGGTGGTGAAAGTAGAGAGAGAGTGGGACCCTATGTGAAAAAAAACGGTACAGATCTTAATACCTGTGTCACGTGTGACGCCTCAATCCGCCTGCATTCTCCATCAGTTGTCGCAGACGAGTGATCACAGAGACAAAGAAACAAGGTATTAATCCCAGTTGGTTGATTTTATCAAGAAAGTGGAGCAAGGTTAAAGTGTGCAGTGATGTGCAGGGTGGTGCATTCAGTGCCAAAGAGTCTGGGGTCTATGCTTGGTGAGATGCCAGTCAGGATGCTCTGTGGTCGATATCTTAATTGACTGCGTCAGATTTGAGTGAGGAAGCCATCTCTATGACCAAACACCTTTGCTGTTTATATCTGAGACCTGTCCACCAAATGAATGGTCCCTAAATGTTTTTAAAATCAAGTAAGTAAACCCATTGACATCGAGTACTTCTTTCAAAAAAGAAAATGTCTTTACATTATCAAGATTTTTTTAAAGAAGCAGAGGACCCAATACTGAGCCCTGTAGCACTTCATAGTTTCAATATTCTGTGTTGGTATTCATGTCTGTTGTGTCTGAGTCGAGGTTAATTGGTCTTTTTTCACTTTAGGGCTGATGGAGTTGAAAGAAGAGACCCAGAACCTGAATGAAATGGAAGAGAAAGATCAGAATGAGAAACACCAAGATTTGTTACCTGATGAACCATCCTCAGTGACCAAAAACACTTGTGAGAGTGCTGAGAAAACCAAATCTAACAGTTATTTCCCTTGTCAGGAGTGTGGAAAACAGTTTTGTCAGAAATCAAACCTTGAAGCTCACATGAGAATTCACACTGGAGAGAGCCTTATAACATGTGATCAGTGCGGAAAGAGTTTCTCTAGAAAATCATATTTCGACAAGCACAGGAAAACTCACACCAAAGAGAAGCCTTACTGGTGTACCGAGTGTGGAAAGCGATTCAGTCAAAAGAACAACCTTACAGTGCACATGAGAATTCACACCGGAGAGAAGCCTTTTCCCTGTCAGTATTGCGGAAAGAAATTCCGGCAAATGCAAAACCTTAAGGCTCACATTCCTGTCCACACCGGAGAGAGGCCTTATAACTGCCAACCATGTGGAAAGAGATTTACTAAAGCAGAAATCCTTAAAGAGCACACGAAAATTCACACTGGAAAGAACCTTTTAACGTGCGATCAGTGTGGAAAGAGTTTCACTAGAAAAGCAAGTTTTGACATCCACATGAGAATTCACACTGGAAAGAACCTTTTAACGTGCGATCAGTGTGGAAAGAGTTTCACTAGAAAAGCAGGTTTTGAAATCCACATGAGAATTCACACCAAAGAGAAGCCTTACTGGTGTACCGAGTGCGGAAAGCGATTCAGTCAAAAGCACAACCTTGAGGTGCACATGAGAATTCACACCGGAGAGAAGCCTTTTCCCTGTCAGTATTGTGGAAAGAGATTCAGGCAATTACAAAACCTTAAAGCTCACATCACTGTTCACAAACAGAAGCAGTATACCTGCCAACAGTGTGGAAGGAGTTTTGCCCAAGCAGAAAACCTTCAAGTCCACATGAGTGTCCACACTGGAGAGAAGCCTTACTCTTGCACGCAGTGTGGTAAAAACTTTAAATGTAAATACAACCTTACTTGCCACATGAAAATTCACACTGGAGAGAAGCCGTTCACGTGTGATGAGTGTGGAAAAGGGTTTAGGCGTAAATTTCACCTTAAACAACACATGTGGCTTCACAGAACAGATAAATTATTTACATGTGAGAAGTGTGGGAAGAGTTTTGTGCGTGAAGATTACCTTAGCGAGCACATGAGGGTTCACACAGAGAAATCTTTTAAATGTGATCGATGTGGAACGGGTTTCGCTCATAAAAGGAACCTCAAAGTACACATGGCCAGGCATTCACCCAAAGATGACCCCCAATAACATTCATCTAGATTTGGCCTTGTGAGTATATTTCTGCCAATTAACCTAGCAAGAAACATTCAACACTACTGTGTCTTTCTGTTAACCGTATGGTTGTTTAATTTACCAGGTGTGTTGTTTGTTGTGTTATGTTCGTTATTTTGAAATAAACCTATTGTTAAGATGCACAATTTGACCGAATCACACATGAGTTATCGATTCATATGTGTGGCTCACTTCTGGGAAATGGTGCAGTTGTGTTATGCGATGTTGACCCGCTCCCTAGACCACACTCGGGAACGATTTGCAGGTGCGATTCGTAAGCTAGTGTTGTAACTATACTGGAATTTCGGTACCAATTGGTACTCATGTAGGCATCCTTAAGGCTGAATTATACTTCTAGGTCAAGCGCACACATATGGTCTTGCACAGTCTTTGCGCGGGCGCATATCCCTCAGCCTGGCTAATGTGCAACTTTCAAAAAATGTAACAAATGACATGTAGTGCAAGCTCTGATTGGTCGACTTGGTAGTGCTGATGAGTGTGGCCGGTGCCGAGAGCCTGACGAAGCAAGTGTTTACAAGTGTGGAGCTCCAGATAGAAACTTTTGAGTTTACCTTATGATTAAAGTTGTCACACGTCCGCCGGTTCCTAAATAAGCGAGTTTTAGCCGCTTGTACTCTAAGGTAGCAATCAGAAAAAACAAAACACCCACGAAGAAACTCTGCACAAAGGAACACGACCTACTGTGGGTCACAGCGATCACTCAACGCAGAAGTATAAATCGGCCTTTAGGGCGTATTTACAGTAGGAGCTCTTGCATTGAACCGTGTTGGGGCAGGATTGTCCCCGCACACAAATGTTTATAAGTCCTCGTGCTGCAGGTATTAGGAGGGTTGACGAAGGTAGCAGCTGACATGCACATAGGGGTTTGAGTCTTTTCATTGAAAAGTAAAAAAGATTAAGAGTGCACTCACACTATGCTATCTGAAATGTAACCAGGCGCGTTTCCTGGTTTGTTTGACAAGTGTGAGTGCTCTGAATCAGGCCCTGGCCTGTTTGAAAGAAGTATCCCAGAGCACGGTACGGTTGGGGTGTGGCGTGACACGCTTGTTGTGTGAGTGCAAAGTGCACCTGAGCCAGAAGACGCGACATCACCTTTTTAGTGATGGCTTCACATGGATTTATTGATCATTCTTTCTTTTTAATTAAAACAAATTGTCAACCGGGATGGCGAGGCAGTGGCGCAGTAAGTAGTGCTGTCACTTCACAGCAAGAAGGTCGCTGGTTCGAACCTCGGCTCAGTTGGCGTTTCTGTGTGGAGTTTGCATGTTCTCCCTGCCTTCGCGTGGGTTTCCTCCGGGTGCTCCAGTTTCCCCCATTGTCCAAAGACATGTGGTACAGGTGAATTGGGTCGGCTAAATTGTCCGTAGTGTATGAGTGTGTGTGTGAATGTGTGTGGATGTTTTCCAGAGATGTGTTGCGGCTGGAAGGGCATCCGCTGTGTAAAAACTTGCTGGATAAGTTGGCGGTACATTCCGGTGTGGTGACCCCGGATTAATGAAGGGACTAAGCTGACAAGAAAATGAATGGATGCCAACCGGGACCGGGAACCTCTTTCAACCAGGCCAGGGCAGCCACCTGAACCACTCCTCGGAGCACTAACAATTGTCAAGCGAACCAAGAAATGGGGATCAAATGCGCCTCTGCATGGTTCAGATAGCCATGTGCGAGTACACTCTTAAGCTAATGTTGGGTAGTATTCATGACACGTTTTCAATCGATTTGTTATTATAAGTTACCTTGTTACTTTGTGGAATGGCATATATGCACAAGGACTTTTTAATTTGCTACTTTTTAAATGCTGCTCCTCACACCTCTTGCGTTTAAACTATCTTTCATCTGGTTTTACACTTGAACATCTTAATGAATACAGAAGTCGAGTTAACCGATTATGATTTAATAACATTACAACATCAATACTGTAAAAGGAACGTTATGAAATTAAATAGTCGCATAAACCTTTCACTGGATGTTTATCGGTGGCTGAAAACACTAGCTGTGCATATAGAACACATTTTATTTCCAACATGTCCGTTTTGTGTCGCCATTTCCCTTGAGATTGAAGTGAAAAGCGGTTTGCAACACTGTCACCTGTGCATGCCCTCATCTACATCCACCACTTTCCCAGTGTCTGGTCTACAGTTCACCTACATCGGCAGAACTGAGAGAATTGGTGCTTTACTGGTGTAAAGGGCACTCATATGATGGATGACAGCACTGGTGGTTCAGGACAGGGATTTCAACCTTTCAGAACCCTCCCTGGTAGGAAGGATGCTTTCATCATGCTTTCTGCAAATACACCAATGACATGGGGGAAATCAAACACCATGAAGTCGTCAATGTTGACATGATTCTCACTGATTTCAGGATCTTGTCTCCTTCTGAAATCAGATACTGGAGATTGGTAATCATTACTCTTATGATTGTCAACTGTATTGATATATTGAGCTTAAACATGGCCTTCGGTTTCCATGCTGCCCTGACCGGCCTGATTCAGTGAAATCTTTCACTGGAATGATAAGGTCCAGGCCAGGGGTCACCAATCTCGTTCTTGGAGGTCCGGTCCCCTGCAGGGTTTAGCTCCAACTTGCCTCAACACGCCTGCCTGAGTGCTTCAAGTATACCTAGTGAGAACTTAATTAGCTTGTTCAGGTGTGTTTGATTAGGGTGTGAGCTAAAATCTGCAGGAAACCGGACCTCCAGAAACAAGTTTGGTGATCCCTGGTCTAGACCTGGTCCTACAGCCAAACTGTGTTGATCAACCGAGACGCTGGTTTTCAAGCTGATATAGGTTCAGATGTGTTTGTAGAGGGTTTGACTTTAGTCAGTAATTTAATGCTATAAAAATGGGGCATTACATCATGATTGACAGTTGTGATTGACGGCTTCTCTAAGCAGACTGTCAGAGCTTCGGGAAGAGATTCAAGTATCAAAGTTGGATTTCTGTGTTGTTTTGCCAGGGTAAAATAAGTTGCTCAGCAGTAAACCCAACTTTCTGACCTACAAGATCTGACGGATCACTGTTTATTTGGTAAAGTGTGGGCTTTATCTTAGTTGTTTGCTGATACTCGCTACATTAGCCATGACAGGGAAAAAGAAGGTGATCGATATCTAGCTGTTAATAATTATTTTATGGGTATGAACAGCGCTGCCGCTAGCTAGTCTGGGTCCTATGATCAACAAAATTTGGAGGGGGGTCTATAACTCTCCATTCACACGGGGCTTCAGCGTCAACGCCTGACTGAAGGCGTGTCTGAAGTTGGGGCTGACGCGATCGTCATAGCAGCGTCAGCCAATGAAATTCAGTCAGCAATAGGCCACTGTCTAGCTGGTGTATTTTGCATACTGCGATCTGATTGGCTGACGCTTCCATCGGCGCTTAAAGTTGAGCTAGTCCCAACTTCTGCAGCGAGCAAAGCCTCTGAAGCGGCGCCGATGAATCCACAATGCAGTTCGGCAACGCCTGATGTCACCTATTCAAAGTGAATGGGAAGCGTTGACACTGACGACTCGTGTGAATGGGGCGTAATTGGCAGACCACTGTGAATAATAGTAGTACTGGGGGCCCCAAGAGTGTATGGGCCCATAAAATCATCCCAACCCGCCTAATGTTAGCCTATGTTTACATCAATCTCCTGAAACATTCAGTTGAACTTTATTTACAGGACATCTCTAAATTTGCTGCTTTAAAATGTGAATGTTCTAGAAACGGAATCTTGTATATCAAATAGAGCTGTAAACAATATTTATATACATCAATCGCCTTTGGCTTTTCATTTAAAATCTCCAAAAAAACATAATGAATGTAAATGATTCTTTGCCGGATATAATTAAGGCATCGAATGAACCAAATGAAAACAGAGGCAAAGAAAAAAAAGAAACAATATTCAAGCGATATTGCAGCAGCTGATAGACATCATGTGACGTATTAATACTGCTAAGTTTGTTGTACAAACTGTGTGAATATTCTGTTGATATTTAGAAATATTGCTGTATTTATCTTTAGCTAATATAAACACAAGATTTTCCTCTGGCAAATAGCTGTCCATGATGTATATTTTGGGATGTTGATTGCCAATTAATAATAAACTTTAAGATATGTATGCGTTTGTTTGTTTTTTCAGTTTACCAATGTTATTTCTACCCCTATGCAGATAACAAATAACAACCCGTTATAAGGGACTTTGGCTGCGTTCTGAACCACCTACTACTCTGTAGGTACTGCATTTGAGATTAAACGTACTACTCTGCCGTTAAAAAAGTACTTACTATACAGTATGAATGGAATTCGGACGTACTACATCCTCCATTTTGTCAAGGTCACGTGACCTACTTGTGTCAGTTGCGTCGCTTCTCTTCCATTCATGAATTCTCTCGCAGGGCATCATGGGATGGCGCAGCGTGTGTGGGATGCGCACCTCAGAATCTCGCCGGAAGTAGTAAGTCATCCGGGTACTTCTCGCATACTGATTTTCGAATTCTCTGAATTCGGACATACTACTCGGCTTGCATACTGTTTTTAGCGTTTTATATAGTATGGAAGTATGCAGTTTCGGACGCAGTGTCAGTGATTGACATTCTCCCTTTGTATGTGTCACCAGAGGGATAAAGCCCCGCCCATTAGTGACGATCTCACCCTTATTAGCATAAACAGCTCTGAGTGAAAAGCAGCTGTCTGCCATTATGCCTCATTCACACTAGAAATTTTGTCACCCCGGCTGGCGATTTAGGGCGTTTTTACATCTGTAGTTTGCTTCATTTGGTCCGGACCAAGGGCAATAAATGATACGTTGTTGCATTATCTTCCGTCTTTGGGTCGTTTTCTCACCACACTGCTGGCTTTGGTCCGAACCAGTTGAAAAGAACCAAAATGCAGTCATCTGACAAAGTCCACATCACTCATTGGCTGGATTTTGTTGAACATAGTTCCTAAACTGCTTACTGATTGGTCAGAATTCACGTGCGGGAAAATGCCAATGAACTCCCGCAAGTAAACAAACCTCCATAGTCGCTTTTGACTGGCTGGCGCTGGCTGATTGTATCCCTGCTTTAGACAAACTATACATTGAGAATGAAGCGTGGCTGCGGCTGGAAAACAACGTTTTAATGCCTCGCACGTCACTTCAGGAGGGAGGCGTAAATTAATTTAGCTAAACTGCAACATGGTCATCCTGCGGAAATATTACCAACAATCCATCAGGTAATGCTTTTTTCCTCTCTCTCTGTTGGTAAAGCGCTGTCAACAAAATTTTCCTCCATATCCCATAACGCAAAGCGCATCGGTTTACGGCAGTTGGATCCAAGTCCAAGAGGTGCAGTACTTTTTGCGGTTGGGTCTGTTTTAGTACGGATCATATTCTCACCACAACCTAACCGCTCCAGGGTTCGTTTGAAACCATACCGAGACCACCTCTTCAAGCAGGTCCTGGTACGCTTATTTAGTCTTTTTTTGGTGCGCACTCGAGTACGATTGCTGCATTCTCACCTGCCCACACGAACCACACCAAGAGAGAAAACCAACTCTAGTGCTATTCAACCCAACTAAATAAGGCAGGTGTGAAAGCACCCTAAGTTGTTAATAGGCTTTGACAGCAAATGAGTTTTCTTGGTTCTAAAACAAACATTTTGGAGGCAAAGCAAGACGTATAAACTGAAAAAATTATTAAAAATGCTTGCCTTAACGGCGAAAGCGCAAACGCCAGTCAGTCGCGGTTCTCGTTTAAATGGCACCCTCGGTGTACCACCCCATACCAAGGGCATAGAGTTGCTTTTGATGTTGGTGGGGACATAATTTAACACCCCCTTGCTACCTATTTCACTGAAAAAACTTAAGTAAATAAATCAAATACAATTAGTAATAAAAACAACATTAAATTAAGCATGTCTGTTAGTGCAAAAAAGTACGTTTACATGACTTCGACATGGAATGAATGCAGACTTCTGGAAAGGGAAGGCATACGACACTATAACTTTTTTATCTCGATTGTTGTTTTTTCATAATCGTCGGCCAAAATCGACACAAATTTTTCAATGAATTGCACATCCATGGTCACTATTGTAGTGAACATTGTTGGAATATCAAGCCAATTCCATGCGTGTTCAATAAGAAAAGGTCTGGAGAAGGATTTCTTCAATGCCAAAAGTATTAGTAATTAATTAGATACAAATGAATAATTCGATGACAGAGCTCTGGGTTACGTTACCCCAATGCAATGCAAGAATTACATTCAAGAGGTTCACAACTAACATACATTTCCTGACTCCAGCATATATACACAACTGATATTACCAGGTGGAGTTTTGGTTTAACGTCACTTATCAGTCATTCTGCAGTCCTTTGGCTCTTGTAACCCCCAGACATACTTCCTCTTTCTGCAACCCTTCTTTGCATACGAGAACTGAACAATTACGTGCATCTTTAATATATTTTATAACTTCTACAAAGATCGTGCTCCTTGTGACATGTCTAGACAGCATTCTGGAACAAGGGCCCCCGCACTTTATTTATTCTTCTATTCCGTGGATGTTCCTTTAAGTATGCAGCACAGTAAAAAAAGAGGAAGTTTGTCTGGTCTAGATGTGTTATAATACAATAGAAAAGATTGATTAATCTGCTGTTAGTCTAAACTAGGGGTGTAACGATATTAAAACCAAACCGAAATATCGCGATACACCAACCACGATACGTATCGCGAAACTCTCGTGGCGTACCGCGGTACTCTCCTGCCCCCTGCTGCCCATTGTTGAGGTTGACGTCACTTGTCTCTAACTAATTGAACCAATTTAAACACATCTTTAATATCATATTTGATTAAATTGTTTTAGTAATGATGAGGATTTGTTCTAAATATTATATATCTAATATAATAATATATATAATATAATATAATCTAAAGTTAGTATTTTAGTGCATGTTATGTCATGTGACTTGAGTAAGCATCACACTCGTTACTACTGGACGCAGGATGGCTGCTTCACATAGTACTGAGATTGCAGATCCCGCAGACACATTTAAGTCATCTGTGTGGAAACATTTTGGTTTTCCAGTTGAGTACAGGAATAGAATTCGTGTCGTAGACAAAGCGCCTGCCTGTCTCAACTGTTTCACGAAACTTACTTGTAAGGAAAAACATTTAAAAAGTGTGGTAATTTCACAATGTGAGGGTGTAAGCAACAAAACTGCCAACAAAAGTGATTTAATTAAATTAGTTAAACTCGAGCAAGGGGGTGATAGTGAAGACAAACAAAAGAAATAAATATAATAAAACAATTCTAACTCATGAATAACCCCTCTTACCTCGCTAAAACTGATGAAAAGAAAAAAAAGGTCTTCAGCGCCGTGCGCCGCATTCTTCCCTATACTGAATAAAATAAACAAAGATGACCTTCACCTCTTACCTGATGTCTTTAACAATACATTTTCTACGTGTTTGCAAAATGGAAATTGTAGGATATTTTCCCTATCCACCTTACACTAAGACTGAACTTGAGGAGATACAGCTAAATTGTCGGGAAGGAGCGGAGCTAAAAAAATAATATACAAATCAATTGAAATAAAAATGTACAAACCTCACAAAATTTCTTAAAGTGGGCAAAAGTAATGCAAAATAATTTTAGCAAAACGAAAGTTAAGCAAAAACAACGAAAATCATAATCATGTCAGAAAAATACACGAAAACGAGATCAAAGGAAAAATCGCGCTCTCTCTCCCGCTCTACCTGACATGCTTTTCACATTCCCGCGCTGCGTCGCCAAATGATGATAGATCGGTCTCCTGACCAATCAGCTGTCAAAAAGGCGGACCTACAGAAATGACAGGCATCAGCTGTCATGAAGGCGGACCTACATAAATGACCGGCATAGAGTTAGCGGGAGAGAGAGAGAGAGATCGGGAGGCAAACATACAGCCGGCTACAACCCTAACATTAGTTTCAGACACAACCGCAATGTATTTTACTGGTGAATATGTCATGAAAAAACACTTTACAAACACATTATATGTATATTTTTCATTAATTTAAACGGAAACCTATCTATCTAAATGAAACCATATAATCAAAAATGAGCGTCTGTGTCTGCACAGAGATCAAGCCTCTCATCGGAGAATGTGGATATTATGGTGTTTTTGAAGAAGATCTTTCACTAGTCTACACTGCAGTTATTTATTTAATTTTAGTTTACTTAGTTAAGATGGCTGCACTAAAGAAAATAGTTTTTTTTCTGACTAGTCTATTTTGGAGGTATTTATTTAATTCTAGTTGTTTACTCGGGTATCCTGACTGTACTAAAAACGCGATGACAAAGTTAATAAAGAAAAAGGTAAGATGTTCTTGTTATTAAGTGAGTTGTCCCTTAGCATTGCTGTTAACATGACATCAACCCTAACCCCACAGCAAACAGAAACCGAACCGAACCGTGGCTCCAAAACCGTGAACCGAACCGTGCCTTTTGTGTATCGTTACACCCCTAGTCTAAACATTTTTCTAATAAATAAAACACAAAAGTATTAGAAATAAATTCCTTTTCTCCAACAACATGACTTCAAGCGACTGATACTTTTCATTGAAATGTAGCTGCTTATGTCCGCGTGTCACCTGAGTCTTGCATAGTAAGTCTGACTGGCAAATTTCGATGAAGGATTATTTCATTTTGGAGGCTAATAAATTATTGGTCGGGACACCCCTCAGTCCATGCTAATTCCACACCCTTGCCCCAAACAAAATGTTATTATACAATTATTATTCGTTAATTTTCTTTTCGGCTTAGTCCCTTTATTTATCTGGGGTCGCCACAGCAGAATGAACCGCCAACTTATCCAGCATATGTTTTACGCAGCGGATACCCTTCCAGCTGCAACCCAGACTTGGCCAAGTCTCAGCCAAGTTAATAACCCAGAATTGGGCCAGAAATGTTGGTGTCACGACAGCAATTAAATTGATAAACTCATGAAGCACTGGGCTTTTAGCACACTATGGGCATGCTTTTTTTTTCTCGAAGCGACCTGATTGGTAGAATCTTTTTCTTTACTTAAACGTGGGTCAAGACAGGCCAAACTTACATGGCCAACCATATAGAACATCTTGGTTAAATACTACATTTGACATCTGGTCCAAGTCTTAAAGTTGGTGCCACCTCTGCCAAACCCAGGCCATGTTTGGGCCACCTGCTGTATGCCAGTGCCAGATGAATGGATGCTGGGCCAGCTTTGTCAAATCTGGGCCAGAATTCTTTGCTACCTAGGAATGAATGACTTCTATTTGTTTATTGATTTCATTATTTTTGGATCCGTCTTTGCATTGTATATTGTTACTTGTTCTTAATGAGTTTAGAATGTATATTTTATTAATTTTATTATATTTTATTGGTAATGCATTTTCACTTTTGGCTAATTATTATTCAATGTTTTTTGCTTTTGGAATTTATAACAAAAACTAAACAGCACAACTCAACCCAGAAACTTTTATAAAATATTCAACCTGTTTGCTAAATTAATAGAATATGGCTCCGTCTGAAACCGCATACTTCCATACTATATAGTATGCTAAAATTAGTATGTGAGCAGAGTAGTATGTGCAAATTCATAGAATTCGAAAATCAGTATGCGAGGAGTACCCGGATGACTTACTACTTCCTGCGAGATTCTGGAGTGCGCATCCCATGCATGCTGCGCTATCCCATAATGCCCCGCGAGAGAATTCATGAATGGAAGTGAGGCGACGCAACTGACGCAGGTAGGTCACGTGACCATGTCAAAATGGCGGATGTAGTACGACCAAATTCCATTCATACTTTTCACATTCATACTGTATAGAACACACTTTTCTAACGGCCGAATAGTACGTTTAAATTCAAATGCAGTACCTACTGAGTAGTAGGCAGTTTCGGATGCAGCCTGTGTTTTAAAGACTCTAGGAGGACGCAAAGTAGAAATCACTGGTTCCTTTATTAACGCATGTTTAATCCTTCATTTTTGAAGCTGTTAGTTGACAAAACACTGCTGTTTTAAAATGTCCAAATCATTCGGACAGATATTAAGCAGAAGAATTCAGGCTTTTCTGTTTCATTAGCCGCATTTCCACTATCGGGCCAGTGCGAGCCAGGGCTTTAATCGGGCCGGGCCGGGCCAATAGCCCGGGAGGTTGAGAAATGAGGCCGAAATCATGTCGCGTTTCCACTGACGGGCTAAAAGCTCACAGCGCGTCACGCAAACACCGCCCACAGAACGTCCCCGAATCAAACGTCACACAACCCGCCTACTTCAGATAAAGCACACCATATAATCATCACGAAACGAAACCATTAAAATGAAGACAACCGAAACAAACAAATGACACGTTACTGTACAGCAGTACATGAAATGTCTATACGCACAGACCTGTGTATTTCCATTCATTACATTTGTTTACTCGCCGACCAACTGGCATTGTGCATCGACTGCTCTCGCCGAACGCAGGGACCCATCACAGAGAGCGCACACATCCATAATATAAAGCCACAGAAATTCTCCTTTATAACTCGATATTGCATGTATTTTATAACATCCTCGTTTTGATAGAAGTCGTGTTAAGTGTTTCAGCATAAGAGCGAGTACAGTGGCGTAGCGCAAAATGCGGAGGCCCCCCTGCAGGGATCACCGATGGGGCCCCCAGTTTTCAAGGGGTCGGGGGGGTTTGGGGGCGGCAGAGCCAGAGTTATACACATATACACATATATCTATGATCGGGAGTTTTCCTGGATGTTAGTATTTTTATTTTTTTTCAATTATGAAAATTATAATTTTTCATCACTTTTCTACATTGATGAATCAGTGATCGCACGGGCATTCCTGACTGAAAGCTTGTGTTTGTGTGTATAGAAATGTACTATTCACCCTCCCTGTTAAATTTGATCTAATCATGTCCTGAAACACAGCTCCTCTCCTGCTTTCACTTCTCATACTGACGGGGGGAGCGATTCGTTTGTGAATGAATCTCCTTTATGAACGACTGGTTCACTAGCAGACAATAATAAGTTTCTGGCAGCGCAGCATCTCGTTGTCATATTTCTTTTTCATTGTTTGCTGATTTTATTCAACAATACTAGCATAAGCCGAGTGTTTAGTGCGAATTGGAGCTACTTTGCCTTATGCTGAATGCAGTAAGTGACTGTTATCATCAATAACCTGACCTGTTTAGCACAAATTTCAGAACATACAAAAACGTAAAAAACTTTATCCTACCTATTGAATGTTCTGCCTTTGTGCTTTGTTTTCTTTGTTTGCTCGTTACTACACTCGTAGACAGCGCTACAGTCCCGCATCTTCACGTAATAACACTTGTCTAGTGCGGTTGAATGACATTTGTCCTGGGAGCACTGTACCAATGTGGTGGCGCTATTGACGCATGCTCAGGGTCCCTATGCGATATCTAGTGTATATATCTATGTCACAAATTGAGGTGCGGGAAAAGGAGGCGGAGTGGAGCGACAACGCGGGGAATCCTTCACAAACTGAGGAGCGATCACAAACCGAAAGCGGCGAGAGCGTAAAAGTAGCCAGAAGTCATTCATTTTTTAACGAGAACTGGCGGCGAGAAACAGCGGCGCGTCTTCATTGGCTATGACGCGGTTCGGCGGCAAGCAATCAGAATGAAGTAGTCCACCGCTTGAGAGGTGTTCAGAGAACACAGACCTGTGAACTTTGGTTCCGTCCACACTTGTTCCCAAGAGTTTGATTATTGCGGTTCCTGGATTTTAAATTATTGAAAACCGCGACGACGTGGGGCCCCCTAATCACGCGGGGCCCCCCCGCGGTGCGTGCCCTGCGGGCCCGTCCGCTACGCCACTGAGCGAGTAGCCTTATAAAATATAGCCATATTTTTGCGCTCGGCAGCTATTCACTAAAGCTCTGCATTTAAAGTTTCATTTATAAATTTAACCACGTCATATAAAAACATAAACAGTTGTTTGAGTAGGCCTATATAGAACCCATTTTGTGTTTGGACTTTCCCCCATATGCGTTTAAAGCAGCGAGCGCTGCGCAGGACTGGGTGACAGAAAAAAAAGGTATAGGAGATTCTGCTTTCACTCACCCAAATAATGCTCTGTTTGCGCGATTTGATTAATATCATCGTATCCAAATACTTTATAAATAATATTTCAAACCTTCTCCGGTGTTAATTGTTTTTATAAAATATCGAAAATCTTTTTTTTTTCAGACAGGTCTTTGTAAAATGCAAGTTATAGGCTATATGTGTGGCTTTAAAATGGTTCGATTTATGTGTTGTATATAGGCTACCTACATATAGCTAGCTTTTGTTTATTTTATATTGGTTTATTTATTTAATGTGATTTTATATTTATCCGATATTTGTAATTCTTTAAATTATATTTCATTAAAGCTTATTTTATCAGGATATGAAACTATATTGTATAAAGTCTACGAAAGTGGGCACGTATTTTGTTAAGTTTTATGTCTTTCTGTTGTATTTATATTGTGTAATATCTCCAAAATAAATAAAGAAAAAAGCCGCTCGCGGCATCAACAGAGCTGTGAAGGAGCGCTTTAGCCCGGTCTCACACACACATACAGGCATCTAAACGCGCACAAACACACCTTTTAAACTTGACAAAAACTCTCGAAAACCTTTACTGTCTGCTGTGTTTTTAATATGGTGTAAAGATTATTATGCGTTATTGAAACATAAAGGAGGACGCAGCAAAGAACGTCACTATAAATTAAAACTACTTTATTATTTTATGCAGCAGCCTTACATTTAAAAGCGAAACATAAGGGTGATCATACGCAAAAAGACCCCAGACTATACGGCTAGATGTTTTCTTTCCCTTATTTATTTATTTGTTTGGCGCATGTACTTATGTGCGATCAGAAAACTGCCCGCCTCTCCTTTCACTCCGCCCGAAGCCCCAGCTGGCCCTCCTTGGCCCAAGGTATTCGGCGGGCCGAAAAAGGCCGGCCGCTGGCCCCAAGAAAGCCCCGCTTTGGCCCGATCAGGCCCCGGAAGTGACAGTGGAAACCCCACTGGCCTTGGCTCGCCCTGGCTCGCTCGCTTTAGGCGCGATAGTGGAAACGCGGCTATTGATTGTATTTAACAAGCAATAAAATCATTGTGGGTTGGTTTGCAATGGCAATACTCCACTATTTAGAGCAAGGTAAAGCCCCAAAGTTATTCTGCCTAGGGCCCCCAGGTGTACAGGGCTGGCGGATTTAGGTAAGGTAAAATTGTCCGTAGGCGACGCGGTGGGTAGCACGTTCGCCTCACAGCAAGAAGGTCGCTGGTTCGATCCTCGGCTGAGTTGGCGCTTCTGTGTGGAGTTTGCATGTTCTCCCTGCGTTCGCGTAGGTTTCCTCCGGGTATTCCGGTTTCCCCCCACAGTCCAAAGACATGCGGTACAGGTGAATTGGGTAGGCTAAATTGTCCGTAGTGTATGTGTGGATGTTTCCCAGAGATGGGTTGCGGCTGAAAGGGCATCCGCTGCGTAAAAACCTGCTGGATAAGTCCGCTGTGGCGACTCCAGATTAATAAAGGGATTAAGCCGACAAGGAAATGAATGAATGAAATTGTCTGTAGTGTATGTGTGTGGATAAGAATGTGTGGCTGTTTCCCAGTGATGGGTTGCAGCTTGAAGGGCATCTGCTGCGTAAAACATGCTGGATAAGTTGGCGGTTTATTCCGCTGTGGCGACCCCAGATTAATAATAAAGGGACTAAGACGAAAAGAGAATGCTTGAATAAATTACTATATAAAATATGATCAATACTATTCGTATTGCCACTTATACATTCTTTAATTTATTTTCCTTAGTCTCTTTATTCATCAGGGATCACCACAGCTGAATGAACCGCACACTTATCCAGCATATGTTTTGCGCAGCTCTTCCAGCCACAGCGCAGTACTGGGAAACACCCATACACACATACACTACACTGCCAATTGAATTTATTCAATTCACCTATAGCGCATGTGTTTGAACCTGTGGGCACCTGGAGGACATCAACACACAGAAACGCCAAATAACCCAGTGCGGACTCGAACCAGCGAACTTCTTTCTATGAGGGTGACAGTGCTAACCAATGAGTCACTTATGTGTTCTGAGTTTTCTGTATGTCGTGTCTTGGACTCTTAAAACAAACATAAGACATTACAAAGCTTCTAAGTTGCATATATATTTATTCACTAACATCTTTGATAGGCAAATGATAGTAGCTAAATTAAAAAAGTTAAAGTAGCTTCGCATTCACACTCAGGTGAATATACGCTGTCCAATAATCTGCTGAAAAGAAACTGTGTGCTTCAACATGAATTTAACTTATTTTATTCAAGGAAATGATCGTTTTAGACGCAGGCTGGGAACAGGACTTTTATTTTGATTTATCTAGTGTATCTACGTGACGTCATCAATCCGCGCCGCTCCTGCGAATGTTGTGAAGAGGCTTGAGAAAGGTTTGTTATAAAGCTTTTTTTAAATTAAGTTTAATAGATTTTTGTATCGATTTCTTGCAGTTTGAGTCAACATAAACAAGTTGTTATATTTTTACAAGCGATGTCACGTGCCTGAACTGCTACTCTATTTAACATGCAGCGCTTTGAGTAACGTCATCAACGAAAACAAGCGAGTAACAGGAAAGCTGCGGCGCTGGACCCTCATATTTAAACACAATTTACACCTCAGTCGTATATAATCCGGAATAATGAGAACATTTAGTCTAAATTAAATGTATTATGTTTAATGTGTAGTTTTAAAACTCCACGCAAGTTTTCAATGATAGTGGTTTACATTGTAGCTACTCTGAGTTTTCAGTTAAGCACTGAATTCCTGTCAGCCTATTGACTTACTGAGGTGAAGCTGGTTTTATGTTTGCACATTTGGACATTAACCTTAATATAATTTCAGAAAAGTATTCTTTGCTAATAATAAATAGTGGAATCATATAAAACTATCATAGTACAACTTTGTTCACAGTCAATTAACTAGTGCTAATCTTGTTTTAAGTAATATTTACATGCTATACAAGACCAAACATTCAAAGTAGTGCATCACAAGTTCTTACTGTTCTAAAATGAACGAATATGTGAACATAAAACAAACTTTACCTCAGTAAAATACTTTGCTTTTGTTGCTGATGTCCAACAAGGTGTTTTTATTCTTTTTAAAGGACTTTCAATTACTTGTCATTTAGACCTTTGAAGAACATTTATCGGTAAACAATGCCTGGGATTGCCCTCAATTAATGACATTTATTCGCTTCTTTAAAAGTCCACGCACTGTGAATATAATAAAATAATATCACACATTAAGTGGAACAATAATACATACTTAATAGTTTTACTTAATAAAAGTTTTTGTCAGTATCTGAGTTAGATATAGTCTCAGAAGAGTCATTCAGGTTTCTAATTTGTAAATCAAATACAATTTTTCTTATTATTCATTTAAAAGCAATACATTAGAAAGCTTAAAGTTTATCCAAATCTTTAAAAATATACATAATAATTACATTTTCATATTATGTTCCTTAAAAAGTAACTACATTTAGTTACTATATTACGTCTTGTAAATGACAATATTGTGAGCTGTATCACTTTACAAAGTAGTTTTCAGTTGTGGTATGCTATTAATAAAATATCTTTAGAGCTTATTATTACTATCAGAGCTATCTATCGCAAACAACGCAATGCATTCTGGGTGTTTAGGACAAGTGAGCCTGATTCCCATTCATCTCTATTGATTTTTGTATCGTATGTACACTCATCAGTAGGCCAACGCTGAATCTGCACGCGCAGAATTCCGCAGATTTTTAGCCCATCATTAATTCTGTTAATATAATTTAGTAAATGTGTAAATCTGAATTTATTCAGTTTTTATTCAGTAATTTTTTGCTTTTTATTTCATATTTTAAGGTTTTAGTTATGATACTCCGCTGGATGCTCCCAAATTCCGCAGAAATCCGCAGATTTTTACCAAAATTCTCAGCAGAATTAGCAAAAAACGTCTGCAGATTACATCTGGCCCTGCTCATCAGCAATAAACCCTAAGTGCTCACATTTAGGCATGGCGATAACGTTTCAAGGTATACCGCAATTTGGAAAAGTCGAGGTTTTAAAACCATCACAATTTTCTGCAATACCGTTCCTAAGAGTAAGAGTAAGATTTTTTTAGCGTTGTCAAAATTAGTGCGTTAACGCATACGATTAATTTTAAATAATTAACGCGTTAAAAAAAATTACCGCAATTAAAGCAGTTGCAGGTTTTTTTTTACTTCCTGTTGTGGTGGACGTGTGTTCAACATGCAATAAATGTGGATAAGACCAAGGAAGCACTTTTTGAAGGCAAGTTCCAGTGTAAAACAATTAGTCGCATCACCAGGCTCTCCAAAGTTTCATGCAATTTCGAGTGTTTCATTTTTAACTTTAGACTTCTGTTGTAAGTTGATAACGCATGGCGAACAGAAAGAAAATCATTTCGCATGCGAAATCCGCATTTCGTGACTCGGTGTTCCTTTAAGGTAATAAAATCACTGCTTAGGCTACACGGTAGAATTTTAATAAGAGTATAATCTTAATCATATTGAAATCGGAGTATTGGTGTCTTTTAACAATTATATTTTGAATTATAATTCTATTAAACAATTATATTTTGAATTTAAATAGTTTTTGTCTTGCGTTTACATTAATTTTACATTTGAATAGCCAAAATTACAATTTTCAGTATTTTAAATGTGATTAATCGCGATTAATTTTTTTTTTTAAAGGTGCGATTAATTAGTTAATTTTTTTTATTCGATTGACACCACAATTTTTTTTTTTAACTTTTTTTTTTTTTTTTTTTTGCTGTTGTTTTTTAGGACAACAGTATCTCCAGCAGACAAGATGCCGTTTTAAATTGTTTGAATTAAAACAAATAAAGACAGCGGAAGACAATAAAATATTTAGCCTGACACTTTTACTGTTCTAAAATATTATGAATGTTTCTCGAAATGAAATATACTGTGTTACAAAGGGAAATAAGTTTTAGTTTTTTACCCAGACGTTTAAAAAGAATATATTTTAGAGCAGTGATCACAATACCGCGAAACCGTGATATTTTTTATCCAAAGGTTATCATACCGTCAGAATCGTATACAATTAGGGGTGTCACGATTTCGATTTTTAATCGAAATCAATTGAAATTTATGCTCAATTTCGATTATCGAATCAAAAAATAGAATCATCGATGCTGCCACGCCCCCATGTCAAGTTAGCTTGGCTTGCCAAGCGGGAAAAAAACAGGCTTGTTGAAGTGCTTGTTGAACTGCAGAAGCAGGAGACCTGTCGACAGAACTTAAACCCTCTCCTCTTTCAATGAAGTCGCCGGTGTGTAAGCATTTTGAACGTTCGTGTTGTCGACAAAAAACCCAGTTTTGCAAGCTCTGCTATGTACGTATTATGTACGGTTCGTCCGATACACAACACCGGCATCGCGATCGTCCGCCTGCCCCCGTTGCAAATCCGCTCGCGAAAAGTTTACACTTAGGCCCTGTTTACACTGTCTTTGTTTTTAAATTTTTTTAATTTTAGAACGACAACGATTTGACATCCACAGTGGCGTGTAGCATTTCTGAGCAGCCCTCCTTCCTCTCTACCTCTGAAAATGCACATCACGTGACCACACAGACACAGACACACACAGCCATGCGCTCGAGACAGCAGGTCCAGGCAGTCAGAGGACTGCTTCAATCTTTCACTCACTTGTACTTAGTCATTTTAGCGAACACCTCAGATACTGTTGGCTGGTTCCTGTTGGTTGTGCCTCTTTTTTACCGACGCCATTATAACGGCACAGATCGCTGCCTATTCACGAGTCCCGCAGAAAAAAGTGATTGACGGGTGGTAATTATGTGTGTATCTTGCCTTTATTCATTTACTGTATGATTTGTTTATGGGTAAAACAAAGACCATGCAGGTCAGGTAGTTTAAACGGTAGGCTACAAATAATTAATTGGTCATTAATTGATTTATTATTCATAATCGAAAATCGAATCGTGACTTTAGAATCGAAAATGTAATCGAATCGAGGATTTGGAGGATCGTGACACCCTTAACAACAATATACTACAAATAATGAAGAAAATGGAGACAAAATGTATTGAGGTGAAGCTGCTTTTATATTCGCACATTTGGACTTCAACCTTCCTAATTTAACTTCAGTAAAGTGTTCTTTGCAAATTATAAATGGCGAAATCATGTTAGCTGCTAAAGACTATCAAAGTACAACATTGTTCTCGGTCCGTTATAACTAGTGCTAATGTTGTTTCGCAGTCGTATTTACCTGCTATATAAGACCAAACATTCAAAGTAGTGCTTCACAAGTTCTCACTGTTCTAAAATGAATGAAGGTGTGAATATAAATCCAACATTACTTCAATGCAGAATGTTATGGATTGCTTATTATTATTATTAGCCTCTATTCTGAGTGTTTGTGAGGTGTTTTCTAAAAGAAATAACTGTAAAACGGTCGTTTTCCGGTTGTGATTTGCATCTGTTTACATTGAGCGCCCACAAACATGGCCAACCACTACTTGCTGTGACCGAGACGTTCCTGAGCTCTTGAATTCTTTTAATTAGGATTTCTGCATTTTCATGTAGTTAAATATTTAAGTTTGATATGTAAAAAGTAGTCCGGGTGCTCCGGTTTCCCCCACAGTCCAAAGACATGCGGTAGTGGTGAACTGGGTAGGCTAAACCGTCCATAGTGTATGAGTGTGTGCGGATGTTTCTCAGAGATGGGTCTGCTGCGTGAAAACGCCCTGGATAAGTTGGCGGTTCATTCCACTGTGGCGACCCCAGATTAATAAAGGTCAATGTAAAATGTAGTTAATTTATTATTTTTAATTTGTTGTGATAGTACTTTTATTTTGTAGTTCGAATGATTTATGACTATTACCGCCGCCTTTGTGTGATTACAGCTATGGAAATTCAATGAGAACAATGAAAATGATTAATTAAAGCTTCTAACTGTACATGTACAGTTCACCTGAAGTGTAAACATAAGTCATACATCCCTAGATATCAATGTCTTCTGTTACATGGCTTAAATTGGTAGAGCTAGTTTTCAACGTTGTTGTTTTTTCTCACTCTAACAGGTGATAGAAGACTATTAATGACTGACTGAAACACCGGAAACCTGCTGAAGCGACTGGGCGAGTATAAAGATGGCGTTTATTAAAGAGGAGAGCGAAGACATCAGGATTGTAGAAGTGTTCACACTGAAACATGAAGATCCTGAGGAAGAAACAGGTTGGTTTTCGGAGCTCATCCGTATTTATGCTAGCAGACTTTGTAGCTGCCTGTCGCTCTGGGTGGTGAAGGTTTGTGTAGGTTTACAGCACGGAGAATACAACCAGCCTCTGCAGGAGCTGAGAGAGGATCACGTGAGCTCTTCTGGTGCTCCTATTGGCTGTCGCTCAAGAAACTTGCTCTGCGTTTGCTCAACTTTGTTGCGTCCCCAACGATTTCTGTCGCTTGTGTAGATGTAGGTCGCCGGAAGTCGCTCACTTTTTGTTGAAATGAACGGTCGCTTTGCCTCTGAGAGTCTCTTGTAGTGTGAATGAGGCTTAATGCTGATATTTCTGCTGTGCTGGATATGGAGAATAACAGGTTGTTTGTTGCAAAATGAACATTGATTGATGCTTAATAGTAGTAATGCCATCATACACACATAATTAAAGTGTAAAAGGTTCTACATATTCTAAAGGTGCTCTAGTGACAGTCGCTAGAGGCTATGGTCTTTAGCCTCCTTGGTAGAGCAACGGACCATACGCAAGGTCGCTGGTGCGATCCCAGCTTGGAGGAGGTTGGGTGACGTAGGACTGGCGGGGTTACAATTAAATAAGGAAAAACCTAAAAAAATCAAAAAGATTTAGTCCTTAATAGGTTGCAAAATCCGTCAGTAAACAGTCTGGAAATAATAGGGATGTAACGGTATCAAAATTTCACGATATGGTAATACCTCGGTATGAATGACACGGCACGGTATTTATTGAATCATTTTAAGGAAAAACAAAACTATTTAAGAGACTCAAAAAAAAAAGTGCTAGAATGTTCAGGTTACCTCTACACTGAACAGATCAATGACATTCAAACAGGAACTTAAATTATTCAAATTTAATAACAAAAAATATTAAACCATGTAAAAAAAAAAAAAACACCCCTCGAAAGGACAAGCCATGTGTGAGATAGAGGTCTCTTGGTGGTTCAAGTCAATGTCTCCATCGATCTGAGCAGTGTGCTTTTTTCTGCTGTCCCCTTGACTAAAAGAATCCCCGTCATGTTAGTCGTATTCCCCGACTTGTATTTCAGCACAGTCTGGCAGTGCCTGCATACCCTTTTTTTCTTTTCTTCTTTCTTGTTTCTTTTCAGAGAGAAACTGAAATGCTTCCACACCCGATTTAAAACCCGATTTAGGTTTGACAATTTTTAGCTCTTTCTCTTTGCCGCTACTAGCAGCACCCTCCATTTCTGCATTACTGGATCAGTAGCGACAACAGTCCGCAAAGGATGATGGTCACGCCTGGACTGATGAAAACTGTAGTTTCTGCTACCTCCCATTCGCTCCATTCGCCTGAGCAAACTTTTCACCAAAAGACCTATAATTTTACTGAGTCACAACCACGGTAATATTGAAAGAAATTGCTATTGCGGTATGACGGTATTTACAATATTGTTACATCCCTAGGAAATACATATTATACAGTTCAAGGACGAAGAGTAGAGACGGTCGCCTTTCGGCGTTTAACAGAAAACTCAAAATGACCAAATGCCTAGGAAATAATCTCCTTTTTCGTATGAAACGACTTTTATTGTTTGTAAACCGAGATATGACGACAGCTGAGCAGAGTTGCGTGTAAGGCGTTCCTGTATTCTAATTCCATTTTGGGGGAACGCAATGTGATGAATTACATTTTAAATGTGTACATAATTTGATTACAGTTACTAAAGGCAATGTATTTGTGTTACCTATGTTACAATTATAGTTTTAAGATGAAAAAATGCTTCTTTTAAATCACGTTTTCTGCTGCAACATCAGTTAATGAGCATGCGCTTTTGAATAGCTGGAGAGCGCGAGCTGAAAGGGTTGCTGTTGAGAGCGGTTGCTTCTTCAAGTGGAAATACAGACATTGAGCGTAAAAACAGGAATATTGCTATGAAATGCTGTCTATGTCCAGCCTCTAAAGAACCTAAAGACTGCTTTTAACTCGACTAGCAACTTTTTCAAACATTTGAACAGAAAGCATTCTATAACAACTAGGGTTGGGTGTCGTTTGGGGTTATTTCGATACCGGTGCTAAATCGCTACTTTTAAAACGATACCGGTGCCTGAACTGATACTTTTAGGCCACAAAATTATGGTGGATGACTCCAGAAAAATCTTTTATTTAACAAAATCTTTAAGAAAATAATTTTAATAAAACAATATAATTAAAATTTTAAAGTAAACATCAATTCATATTTTATTTATTTGAATTACTTTAAAACATTTCCTTTGATCATTTGTTGGTTAGCATGAATTTAAGATTTGCATTATGAAATGACGTTAGCTTACTACTAACCTGTGGAAAGGCTGTCATCAAAATACCGTACTCCTTTTTTCTAGGGTTGGGGCTTGCGACTATGTTTACATGGTTATCAGTAATCTAATGATTTACCTTGATCTGAAAACTTACGAGTTGAATATGACTTACATAAGCGTGACTGAAAACTACATTTGATCAATGTCTTGCATCTGATCTTTGGTACTTGCTGACTGTAAATTCAAGACTGCATTTCCAAACGTAAAACTATTGTACACTAGATTTCTGATTAATAATGGTCTCTGCATAGCCGAGGACTTCCTATATTAACAGTGTTAAAATCGCAATTACCCGTGTCAATTTGGGCGTCAACCTCTGACGAATTCGAGGAACTAAGCTAATGCACGCAGCATTGTCACTTATAAACGCAGACCAACTTCAAAAGAACAGGTACCACGTGTCCCTATAATAGACTTTATTGGCTTTCTTGTGGAAAATCAGCCACCTTTACGAGGGAAATTATCATATCTGAGGGAAGCAGCAACCTTTTATTCATTGCTGGACAAGGCAATCAAAAAGCAACTGTTAACTGTAGGGTCACGTTAGCGGGATTGAAAACAGGAACAAAAACAGGTGTAGGATCCAAGTGCAGATTTTAATAAAGGATCGTGCAGCAAACAGAAAAACAAGACGTCCAAACTGCAAAGTAACAAATAAACAACAAAACAAGAAACTACGACAAGTATCAGGATTAGGAACAAGGAAATAACAAACTCGATATACAAGACTTACTAGGAATGCAGACAAGATAGACAAACGACGCAGTGACGAACAGTGGGTAAATGGTTGTATAAATAGTCCAGGAAATCAACAGGAAACAGGAACAGCTGTGAATGGCCAATCAGTGTAAGTGAACCGGGTGTAATGCATGTGGGATGTATGGACTTGTAGTTTTTGGGCGCTGTAGTTCACTCTCAGAGTTTGTTGAACTACAGCGCCCTCAGGTGGTTATTGACAGTCATGCTACTGCTGAAATGGACAATGCCCAAACACTGACAGATCCTTCTGAACAATCTTGGAGGAGATCACATCTGCAAGAGCCCTTGGTACAGAACAATAGAAGCTGTTGGCTCGCTGAGAGAAATAACTGCACCCAGATTCTTGTTCATTGTGAACCTTGAGCTCAAAGTGCTCGCATTGTTGGATCCACCAAATAAGCTTCTGCAGAGGGGGGACACTGAACTTTGGAAAGGTCTAGGCATTGTGACAAGTGTGAAAATGTGAATCCAGTAACTTTTTTGTGATGAGGGATTTACACAAGTGTGGAAGAAAGCCAAGGCTGCTGCCAATGTGCTGTCGATAACCACAACCTCAAAGCGAAGACACATGGGGTACAAGAATATGAGCAATTACTTGGCTGAAGAAATGACAGGTCAAAGTGAGGGTGATGTGTATGTATATATGTGTGTATGTAGAATATTTTGTGTAGACTGGTCAGTTTAAATACAAATATGCCGAACTCACCAGAATGTCTGCCTCTCGCAAGTATGGGAAGTTGGTAACCCACATGGCTCGCAGAATCCCATGGCTGAAATCTCCAAACCGGTTATCCATTGTCTTTGACAGCAGGTCTATGGCATGGTCTTTGGACTTATCTAGGGTGTAGTCATCACATGGCTTTAGGCTGACACCCTTATTCTGGTTTGTTTCCAGCACTGTCTTTAGTTTAGGCTCAGGTCTTCAATCCATGACCCCAAAGCAAAGACTCGTAGGGGACAAGAATATGGGCGATTACTTGGTGGAAAACTGCTTTAGACTGGTCAGTTTTAATACAAATATGTCGAATTCATCAGCTTTATTGTCTTCCCCTGGCAAGTATGGGAAGTTGGTAACCCACATGGCACGCAGAATCCCATGGCTGATATTTCCAAACCGGTTTTCCATTGTCTTTGACAGCAGGTCTATGGCGTGGTCTTTCGACTTATCTAGGGTGTAGTCGTCACATGGCTTTAGGCTTACATGCTCATTCTAGTCTGTTTCCAGCACTGTCTTTAGTTTAGGCTCAGGTCTTCAATCCACGACCCCAAAGCAAAGACATGTAGGGGACAAGAATATGGGCGATTACTTGGTGGAAAACTGCTTTAGACGGGTCAGTTTTAATACAAATATGCCGAATTCACCAGCTTTACTGTCTTCCCCTGGCAAGTATGGGAAGTTGGTAACCCACATGGCACGCAGAATCCCATGGCTGATATTTCCAAACCGGTTTTCCATTGTCTTTGACAGCAGGTCTATGGCGTGGTCTTTCGACTTATCTCGGGTGTAGTCGTCACATTGCTTTAGGCTTACATGCTCATTCTAGTCTGTTTCCAGCACTGTCTTTAGTTTAGGCTCAGGTCTTCAATTAACAACCTCAAAGCAAAGACACGTAGGAGGCAGAAATATGGGCGATTACTTGGTGGAAAACTGCTTTAGACTGGTCAGTTTAAATACAAATGTTTCAGACTCACCAGCATTACTGTCTGCCTCTGGCAAGTTTGGGAAGTTGGTAATCCACATGGCTCGCAGAATCCCATGGCTGATATCTCCAAACCGGTTTCCCATTGTCTTTGACAGCAGGTCTATGGCGTGGTCTATAGACTTATTTAGGGTGTAGTCGTCACATGGCTTTAGGCTGACACCCCTATTCTGGTTTGTTTCCAGCACTGTCTTCAGTTTAGGCTCAGGTCTTCAATCCATGACCTTAAAGCAAAGACATGTAGGGGACAAGAATATGGGCGATTACTTGGTGGAAAACTGCTCTAGATTGGTCAGTTTTAATACAAATATGCCGAATTCACCAGCTTTACTGTCTTCCCTTGGCAAGTATGGGAAGTTAGTAACCCACATGGCTTGCAGAATCCCATGGCTGATATTTCCAAACCGGTTTTCCATTGTCTTTGACAGCAGGTCTATGGCGTGGTCTTTCTACTTATCTAGGGTGTAGTCGTCACATGGCTTTAGGCTTACATGCTCATTCTAGTCTGTTTCCAGCACTGTCTTTAGTTTAGGCTCAGGTCTTCAATTAACAACCTCAAAGCAAAGACATGTAGGAGGCAGAAATATGGGCGATTACTTGGTGGAAAACTGCTTTAGACTGGTCAGTTTAAATACAAATATGTGGGACTCACCAGCATTACTGTCTGCCTCTGGCAACTATGGGAAGTTGGTAATCCACATGGCATTCAGAATTCCATGGCTGATATCTCCAACCCGGTTTCCCATTGTCTTTGACAGCAGGTCTATGGCGTGCTCTTTGGACTTATTTAGGGTGGAGTCATCACATGGCTTTAAGCTGACTCCCTCATTTTGGTTTGTTCCCAGCTACTTTAGGTGACTGTGTCTTAAGGGATTACTAAATTACTACAAATAATTAACTTTTTTATGAATTCATGTACGATTTATAACTTCTTACCTGTATCAGCTTACTATACCTGCTCTAGGTCGAGTATAAGTCCCTTGTAGCCTCTCAAATTTTTTTGAATGGCTCACAGAATATGTGAAACCTACCACGTTCCTTCTATTCTCCTCGAAGATTTTTCTCAACTGTGCCCTGGTTCACAGAGCTCTTGTGATAAAAAGAATACAGGCTGTTAAGCATATGGTCCACTTTCATGGCAAGACTGTTTTGGGATATGGGAATACAATATGCCAGTTTGGACTGAATATCCGAGACCTCTTGTTGGCCTCAAGACCTCAGGATTGGTTTTTCTGTTGCTGTGGTCGGTGAGGTTGATATCCATGCTGGAAATGGTGTTTGCTTGTGTCCGCCAAAGTAGATCCAACAGAGGCAATCGACAAACTTAAAGATTCCAAATAGGAATTCAGCAGTGCAGTGAGTTCGGCAGTAATGTATTTTTTCTTGATCTATCCAACTCGCTGATGAGTTTGTCAGTTGTTAGTGTGGTTGAAACGTCATATGCGATGTCTCTATCAGGATCAAGATGACAAACCTTGGTCTGAAAGTTGTGTTTACTCCCCACTAGAGTTCCTTTGCTCATTGAAACAGGGTGATTGATCCAAAATACACTGTTGAAAATTAACAAATTGAAAAATATATATATTTTATATACAAAAACCAATGAAAACTGCTGACACCACACATTCCTCTACTGCATAATCAAACTGATTGTAGCGTCCTGGTTAAAAGATGATTAAGTCTTTAACTGATTGTTCACGATTCATTTATTGGTCACATTCCATTACACAACATTGCATCATGAATCACCGTAAGAACTAGAGAGAATTCTTAAACGAATTAAATCAAGTTACCTTATTTTCCCTTAAACCAGGAGCTAAAACTCATAAACAGGGAATCCGTAAATTAGCCATATACTTGTGCCTTTTTGCCATGTTTCACCTAGCATTTCATGCCTGGCGAGCTTTGCTTTACGTAGATTGGTACATTTGTCATATAAGCAGTTGGCTTTGCAATCTCGGTATCATAATTAAAGTCCCCAACGATAACTTAATTCATTCAGCAAAATCAAACCATATACAAAATAAAACAAAGTGAAGTTTAATATGTTAAACTAATTTAGAGAAGAGTACGCGCTCATGATTGACCCAGCTGGCTCGTATTAGCTAATCACGATCCTCCAATCAAAGGATCCTAAGTTCCTATATATATCCTTTTTTCTCTCTACAACTATCTTTGTCTTAAAGAAAACTCCCCTCCTCCCACCTTTACCCAGAACAGACAGCATGGTGGCCCAGCAACCAGCAAGAATTCCAATGGCTCTGGCTCCTTGCTGGAACATCTGGCGTTTCTGCTTGGAGCTGGTGCTTTCTTCCTGTTTCCCGGGTTCCCCGGTTTCAAATACGGCGTACATTATGGACCAAATACACCTAAGTCTCTTACCAGACGTCTCACTCTCGGGAAGTTCACCTTGGCCTTAGCTGCAGGGGAGTTTTGAGATCATCCTGAGCTCAATCTCCCCTCGCCCCCCACAAAGAGAGAGAGCCCTGGACTCGAGGATCCCTTGAGCTCAGGGCTCTCTCCCGGGACAGCATGCAAAACACGCTATTGTAAATCATGAGTTCAGTGTGAACTCTTGAAACAACAAAAAATCGAAATCATAAACAATAGTGTGACGCATTTCACGGTTCATTACACTGGTGGTCAGTTTATCCATGTGAACGTGAAGAGCTAAAAATAAGACATTCTTAGTTTACAGATAACCCATCTTGTTGGCTTTGATATCTAAAGCAGGCATGTTCAGACTCGTTCCTGGAGGGCTGATGTCCTGCAAGGTTTAGTTCCAACCCCAATCAGACACACCTGAGCTAGCTAATCAAGCTCTTACTAGCCATTCTAGAAACATCCTTGCAGGTGTGTTGAAGCTAAAATCTGCAGGACGCCGGCCCTCCAGGACCGAGTTGGGACACCCCTGGTCTAAATGATATTATGTTGATCTTCAAGTCGGTTGCTTTGTGCATTTAAACTGTGGCTACCTTTTTTCCTTCAGGTCTGATGGAGCTGAAAGAAGAGACTCAAGAGCTTAATGAAATGGAGGAAGTAGATTCGCAACATGATTTAAGGACTGACGAAGAATCCACAGAAGGAGTTCAGGAGACCGAATCTAATTTCAAGTGCTGTCACTGCGGGAAGTGTTTCAGCAATGAACAAAACCTTGAAATCCACATGAGGAATCAGAATGGAGAGAAGCCTTTTATCTGCAAAAAGTGCGGAATGGGTTTTTCCCAAAACCGAAAGCTTCACGTTCACATGAGAATTCACACGGGAGAGAAACGCTTTCCCTGCCCGCAATGTGGAAAGTGTTTCACTGTAAAATACAGCCTCCGAGTGCACATGAGAGTCCACACTGGAGAAAACCCTTACACTTGTCCTGAGTGTGGAAAAGGCTTTAAACAGAAAAACAGCTTTAATTACCACATGAGAACTCACAAAGGTTAGAGATCTTTCACCTGTCAATGCTCTGTATAAAACACCCCTGCAAAAAAAAAGTGTTATACGTGAAAATGTATAAAACGTTAAACCTATTATCAGTGTTGAAAATTTAGATAGCTAAGCTATTAGTTACTCTACTTAAAATGTAGTTTAGCTACACTAAAACTTAAACCCTGGGAAATGTAGCAAGCTAAGCTAAAAGCTACATGGCAAATGTAGCTTAGCTACATCTAAGCATCTGTTTTTAAATCGAAGCAACTTCAATCTAAGTCAGTCCTGTCTTGGTGATCAATAACAATGCAATCGAAACCTGCGGATAATTGTTAAGTTCAGTTATTTAGGGCAATTAATATGCTGTACCAAAAAAAAGCAAATTACACTAGACAGCAAAAACTAAAAATTCACGAAATCCAGGAAACAGATGTTGCACATTTAAAATACTATAGTAATGTATAGTAAAGCGACATGCATAGGAAAGTGTATTATAGTATACAACTCTGTTGATGTATTCTACTACATTGTATATTATTATCATGAACTAATAGTAATTAACATAGTACACCTTAGCTTTTACTACATTAAAAAATAAACTGTAGAAAACTTAGCACAATATAGGGTTATATATAGGGTTACATTTACTATCTTACTATAGTTGTTGTATTGCAACTAACAAAAATACCACAGCAAATTAATTCAAGTAATTTTCTATCCGCTTGTTAAGTGTGACGTCACGCGAAGGGGCTTCCGGGTCCAAGCGATCTTTGAAACTGAACGGGAAGACTCTTCAAATGGTAATAATAAACGCTTACAAAGTGATGTAATGCTTTCGAAAATCATGATCTCAATATATATATATATCCATGCCTAATATCCAATGGCCAAAAAGTGATTCATTTTTTATAAACTTAAAATTTTGGTGTTTAGTAAGTCCAGAGACGGACGTGTACCCTATGATTTTATATTAAATTAACTTTAATGTGTAATAGGACTAAAAAGTGGCCATAAACGAATATTTTCTCAATTCAAATGAGCGGCTTGAACCTGGAAACAGTATTCCACACGTCACCAATGCGTCACGACTTAGGCGGATAGTATTGTTCAAAAACTCTATAGTATTTTTAAATACTGTATTTACGTTAAATTACTATAGTATTTTTTTCATGTAAGTGCACTTGGGCACATTTGCAGAACAAACAGCGATTAAATTTAAATGGCCATGCTTTAGAAATAGTTCCTCTACAGTCATCTTTCAATCACGCAATTTTCTCAAGTCAGCCCAATGATTGATTGGCGACGTCACCGACTAGAGCAAGAGGTGGCAGTAACGTACCAAAAGGTTTGTTGTCGACCACCGTAAAACACGAAGAAGAAATCAACATTCTCGCCATCATATAGATTTACTTTCATCGGCCTCACAGCTCAGTGAATGGCGTCACCTAATGATCCACGTTCGTTAGATGTAGCTTGTGTGGACGATACTGCGCTACTTGTTCATAATAATAGCTTCGCTACTGAAAAGCTATTTGATTTGAAAGTAGCGGTGCCACCATCACCAGCCTGAACTGTTGATACAAATCAGAATGGATCCATGCATTCATGTTGTTGACGCCAAATTCTGACCCTACCGTCCAAATGTCGCAAGCAGAAATCGAGACTTATTAGACCAGACGTTTTAAGCTAGTTAAGTAGTTAAGCTAGTACAGTCACTACTTGTTGTCGCTACTGCCCAACACTGGCTATAATGCAAAAATCACTTTTGCAAAGGGTTGTGTGGCAACAGTCTTTGATTATAACCATTTTCTAATGGTAAAAACCTAATATTTCATTTTTTTTTATAATCACACATCATAAAAACAATCTACAAAAACACTTTGTACGATTGACATTCTCTCTTTGCACATGTCTTGGCTAAAGCCCCGCCTATTAGGACGATCTCTCCCTCATTAGCATAAGACGTTAGTCTTGTTTTTGAATCAGCCACTACGCTGACACACAGGCATTTGTAGCTCCGCCCTCTTTTCTAAAATATGTCTGGGAGCACAATCTCATTTGAATTTAAAGCGACAGTCTCCAAAATGTGACAATTAGCCACAAGTAGCGTGGCGGTAGAGTCGCTAGTTTCAAAATCAAATAGCTTTACAGTAGATACAAGCTATTACTATAAACAAGTAGCGTAGTAGCATCCACACAAGCTACGTTTAACGAACGTGGATCATTAGGTGTCGCCAGCACCATTCACGGAGCTGTGAGGCCATTAAAAAGTCCAAAACCGCCTACTACTCAGCAGGGACAGCATTTGAATTTAAACGTACCACTCGGCCATTAGAAAACTACGTTCTATACAGTATGATGTGAAAAGTATGAATGGAATTCGGACGTACTACATCCGCCATTTTGTCATGGTCACATGACCTACCTGCGTCAGTTGCTTCACTTCCATCCATGAATTCTCTCGCGGGGCATCATGGGATAGCGCAGCTTGCATGTGATGCACACTTCAAAATCTCGCCGGAAGTAGTAAGTCATCCGGGTACTCCTCAAATACTGATTTTCGAATTCGGACATACTACTTGGCTCGCATACTGATTTTAGCATACTGTATAGTATGGAAGTATGCGGTTCAGACGCAACCAAAATTATGGCGAGAATGGCGATTTCTTCTTCTTCATCTTTTACGGTGGTCGACAACAAACGTTTTGGTGCGTTACTGCCACCTCTCGCTCCGCTCCGTGATGTCGCCAATCAAACATTGCGCTGACATGAGAAACTTGCTTGATTAAAAGATGACTGTAGAAGAATTATTCCCGACGCAGGACTATTTATTCAGTGTTTGTTTTGCAAATGTGCATTAGTAAACTTACCTGAAAAAATACTATAGTAATTTATTGAAAATACAGATATTAAAATATTTAAAATACTATAAGGGCTTTTGAACAAGACTATAGGGAACTACATGAATTAATTTGCAGTGGTATATTTGTGAAAGCAAAGAGTTATAAAAAGTTATTTCTGGAATATTTGTGGAATATTCTGGAATATCTTCACATACATGCTCTAGGGGACCATTATAAACATTATTGGGTGTAAAGACTCTCATTTCAGGTGATTTACGTTTTCACGTATAACACTTATGAAGAAAAGCTGAACTGTAAAAGACACTTTTTAGTATAATACTGTATGATTCAGTTTATATTTATATTAGTTTATCCAATCCTAAAGAAGCTGTTTACACCTGGTCACTTCATGCTTTTTTTCTGGTTGGATAGTGGTCTGATGGTGAAAAGTACAGGTGTAAATACAATCTGAAACACATTCAAGACGGATAAGTAAAGCCACTTCAGGAGGTGCTCTGGGACATATTCCAGATGAATCTGGACAGGTCTAAATGCATCTGGTTGCTAAAACAACATATGTAAATAACTCCTTCCAAAATTACAAAAAATAAAATAAAATAAAAAAAAATGAACAGGAATGTGTTATTATGGCCCATATTACAAAGTCAGATCTAAGACCGCTAATGCAACACAACAGTTGATATTTAGATATTTTTTTCAGTTTTTTCATTTCATTCTATTTTTGACCATTCATTAGTTGTTAAATTAATATAAATGGCAACATTAATTGCAGAAACCCAGCACGCAGGGCCGGCCCGTGGCATAGGAATTATAGGCAAATGCTAAGGGCGCCGTACATCCAGGCGGCGCCAGAAATGGGGGAGGAAAAAAAATGTGTAACTTCCGCTATTCTTAAAACTAGCACATATTACGACTTCAGAAAAGAATAAGACCACTTTTATTCAAATGCATAGCAAAGCTTACTAAGTAGTAGTAGTAGTAGTAGTCATACCTGTGATCCGAATGTTGGCAGGTATGGTAGTAATAATAATAATATAGTCGCTACTTGCCTAAGACACGCCCCATTCAGAATAATTAAGGGCCGTGCACATCGAGATATTTTTATTGCTTGCGTTTTCCGTCAACGTTTAACGCCTCGTGATTGTGCACACCAATGCGCAAAACGGCAGGTGCAAAAAAAGTCATTTAAAAAAAAAACAACGCCTAATGCTTGTTTTTTGTTTTGACGTGCTGCGTCAAAACATTCTCCACCAATCCTATTGGCACTTTTGTTCACGTGCACGCAGCTGCTGAAGTTACAGTAAACGGCACTTGGAGGCGCTCAAGCGCAAAACTGTCAATGTGAGCGCACATTGAAGAAGAGTCTTCTTCTTCTGTGTTACAAGCGGGTTGTCAGAAGTTGTGTAGCACCATCTAACGTCATACTCTTCTGCTCGACGCCAGTGAAAATCGCTTGGGTTTGAATCCGGAAAAACGGCTTAAAATGCTGACGATATACGCAAACGAAAAGCGTCCTGGTGTGTACGAGCCTTTAGGCTGTAATAACTTTCCCCAAACCCTTTTCCCTAACTTTCTGAATGAAATGGCTACTTTACTGCATCCAATCAGCTCGCAGTAGTAAAAACTTACTTTACCTGGTCATTTTGTTTATGAGTCAACAAGGTCAACATGTCCTTTTCGACAGTTTGGGACATTTTGACATGAAAGACAGAGGTAATGTTACGATAAATATTATTATTTTGCCCTATCTGAACGATATTGATAACTGCCTTTTACAACTAGCATGACACATTTGGCAGCCTTCCCGTTTTTGCCTGCTATCATTTCGTTTAAGTATTTTCCTGTATTTCCCCCCGTATGTTTAATCTTTATATGAAAAGTAAAAGTACCGTCAACCTAAAACCGATCTCAAATGTGATGTAATTGCAAGAGCTGTTCAAGAGAATTGTGCTTGTGCTTTATTTTGGCTTGAAAGCACGTTAAAATGAATCGAAAAACATCTACATTTACTTTCTTTCCATCAAAGCTGTGCGTTTATCATCGCAATCTCAGATGTGCTGCTGAGGTTTCTCAGTCCCACCGTTGCAAATCCTTCTTTCTAAGTATTTTGAATGTGCAATTGCTTTATTTAAAGAAAAGAATGTCCAAGACAAATCTGTTTAGGTTCTTATGAGTATTATATGTCACTACCAGTAGAATTTATTGTGATGTGATGGGGCCCCACTTTAAATCCTGCCTGGGGCGCCACTTTAAATCCTGCCCAGGGCGCCAAATTGGTTAGGGCCTGTCCTGCCTCTCTGTAGAAAAAAAGATGTACATTTTTTGAAAAATATACAATTCATTTAATAAGAAAAACTTGTTTTGGGGAGAGTAGATTATACACAAATGAATGTAAACCCTTCACATTTTTGAATGACCAGATATAAAAGAAAGTGACGTGTTAAAAACAAGGCATTCTGAGATTACAGCACCTCTTTAAAACAGCTGAGTGCTTATTAGATCCAACACATAACATGTTTAAACTTTCAGACTTAAAGGTTTTGCGTTTAAACTGGGGCTGACTTTTTTTCTCTCTCTTCAGGTCTGAAAATTGTAGAAACAGATTCAGTCGAAGTGGACATCTAAAAGTCGTCTTGAGAGTTTCCACTGGAGAGAAGCCTTACATCTGGCAGAAGTGCGGAAGGCAGCAAACCTTCAAGTTCAAAAGAGAAACGTTTTGCCTGCCGACAATGTGGAAAGTAAAAACTCCCTCTAGTACTACATGAGAAATCTCAAACGTTAAAGATCTTTCAGCTGCCAACAGTGTGGAAAAAGGGTCCCGACAAAACAAAATACAACACAAGTGTGGTGAGTGTCACACGTGGAAACTAACTAAAGGAGATTACATTAGTTTTCATGGGTAACACTGGTGTTGTTTTGAAAAGTGCTGAAAGTGAAGGAGTCAGGAAGGTGGAGGTTAATACTCGTATGCAAAGATGACCAATCTCTCAGCTGAAATTTATGAAGGGATTCTGGAAAGTATCCGAGCAATACATCGTTTTGAGTCCTACCTTCAGACTGTGGAATTATAAATGTGTAATATCTGGGAATATAAACTGACAAAGTTATACAGAGTATGTGTGTTCAGGCTTCCTAGTTGTAGACAGTAATATTTACCATTTGGCAGGGTCCCAAAGTAATGCAAATGCTAATTTCAAGGACGCTGTGCCTTAGGCCCCATTTACACCGGCAGTTAAATGTGACCCAATTCTGATTTTTGGGTTATATGTGACACAGATCGGATCTGGTCTCTGACCGTGTAAACAAGAAGAAAAAAAAACATTCGGATATTCAGAGATCTGTTTCAGGCCTTCTTCATATGTGGAACAGGCAAAAAACAGGCAAATCGGATTTATTAAGGCATTCCGTTTTGTACATCATTAAACTTGCGACAGTGTGGTACTTCTCCGTGGTTTAACGATGTAGTAATGATGTAATGAAGGAAGAGCATGTGTGGAGACGCCAACGCAGTAAACAACAACAGAGGAAACATGGAGGAGGATAGTGGTCAGTGGTCGACAGCAGAAGTTACCTGCCTTCTTGCCCTGTGGGGAGATGAGTAAGCGAAGGACTCCATTTATAAACCATAGGTACAAGCTGCGATGACGGCCCTTTCCCTCCTCCTCCGCCTCAAAATCATTTTAAAGTTCGGCGAACTTCATATTTCGCAGAGCTAAAAGCAAGACAATTTCTTCCATTGTGGCTAGTGTGGTGCGGATGCTAGAACCCACCTTTACGCATACACGATGTCGTAAATTGTATGGCAAGTGTAAACGCGTGAATCGAATATGGGTCACAATTAAAAGAACGTGTAAACGGACAGGCAACGATATCAAACATAGGCAGCAAATCGGAATTGGTCATCAAGACCTGACAGTGTAAACAGGCCTTTGTGTCTATGAAGTTTGGGGCAATACTGGTACCGTATTGATACCGTTATACTGATGAGTTCAGGTCTGGGGAAGTCTGTCACCGGGCTGACTCTCCTGTACTTCATTTGCATGCTTTAAGATTTGTGTCCACCTCTATCTATCACATCCCGCTAAAATGTGTAAAATACAGAGCAACACTGCACTATATAGCGTTCTCGATGACTGTAGTGGTGAGTTTTCAATAAAAATCCTGCTTCGAGAAACCAGAGAGTCTCCTAGTCGTCACTTCTGAGTTTACAAGAAGATCCTGAAGAGGACTACTTTCTGATGGAAAATCAGGTATGGCATCAAAGGAGTTCAAAGAATAAACCAACTTAAAGCTTGGTGAGGCGATGATAACTCTGTTTACAACAGAGGGTCTTACAACTGTTATAAAAACTGTTAAAGCCAGGACACACCAAGCCCATGCCAAACAACTAGGAACAGACGAACAAAAATTAGTAGAGTCTGGTCCTACCTGGACCAAAAAGCTGCCCGTGAACACCTCAAATGGACGACAGCCAACTGAAATGAGAAGGAGCCGGTAAGACTGTTTTGAAGGGTCTGACGGGTACAGACAAAGCGTAAAAAAGCAGGGTTTGTAGTAATTGTCACTCACCATAGAGGCATTCGCTCCTGCAAATATGTCTGATGATCTAATAATCCATATCGTTTGCAAAACTTTGTGGATTGTAGCGAAATTACACTTCGTGCTCCTTCCACTACGCCACACTCGCGATTTGATTCGTTGTAAAGTAACCAGTCAGAGCGCTCTCTGCTGATTCTACAGGCTGAATTGGGCCAACAAGCTTCATGACATGTGGATGTCATGATTAGTTCACTTTTGGGTCTTCTGGTTTTGGATCTTCTGGTTATTCATTCATCACGTGACAGCATGTAAAGAAAAAACAGCATGTAAACGAATCACTCACTGAGAGGACTCATCGTTCTCGAGTCATACAAAAGATTCGTTCAAATTGAACTCATCACTTCAACCAAACACACTAGCTTGTCCAATGCTTAACATCAACTTGATGCCTTCAGCCTGGTTTATACTTCTGCGTCAAGTGACCGGCGTAACCCACGGCGCAAGCAACGCACGTAGCTGTGCATTTATACTTCTGCGCGCTGTCTCTGTTGGTCTGCATTAACACTTCCGAAACGCTAGTTGGCAGTGAGGTGTTAATGTTCCTCTGTGTCGAGTTTCTTCGCTGCTGTTTTGCTTTTCCTGAACACTTCCGGGATGTACAAGTGGCTCAAACTCGCTCATTTTGAGGCAGGAACCGGCGGACGTGCAACAACATTAAAAATGTGTGTGAATGAACAAACTAAGAGGCTGAGCACAATGTAAAACACCTGAAATGTTGTTTTGGTCATTCTAAAACGCCTTAACCGTTTCAGTATTAGTGTTATTATATTAATAATGACCTCCAGAATCAAGAGTGTCTGTGTTCTGCTTCCTAGGCAGTACTCACACTAGGTACAGTTGCCTCAAACCGGGCCAAAGCACGCTTGTCCCCCCTCCCGTCTCCCCCGACGGCCCGCACTCACACCACAAATGGGCCTCTGCACGCTTACGTCATCGCTGCTGCGCTGTTCAGTGAGAAGCGCTCCCTCACTCAGCAGCACAGTGGAGATTTCTCTAGTTATATCGTTTCAGTCGTTTGATATGCCGTCAAATATTTCGCCAAACAGTCCTTAGGGATGCGGTGACACGCAGTCAGATATTTCGCCGAACAGATCCGCCACTTTTGGCGCTCAAAAACAATCATAATGCCCTCGTGCTGCAGGAATGAGGAGGTCTGCTGAAGGTGCGCAGCTGTCGTGAAGTGAGGGGTTTGCGTCTTTAACAAACTACGGCAGTTTGCGTTCACTGAACAGTAAGAATGAATAATAAATCCATATGAAACAACCCCTTAAAAGTCACGTTTGCTTTCAGTTTCGGGCTCAGGCGTGTTTTGCACTCACACACAAGCGTACCGCGCCAAAGCCCAAGTGAACCGCGCTCAGGCACACCTCTTCCAACCGGGCCAGGGCCGGCCAGTTAAACCATGCTTGAGCCCGATTCAGCGCACTCACACTTCTCAAACGATCCGGAAAACGGGCCTGGGCACGGTACGGATGGCATAGTGTGAGTAGGCTCTTACACATTCAAACGCCACCGCGCATTCACTGCGTGTCAGGATTTCCTTCTGAGGCTCATTTGTTAAATAAAAAAAAGATTTGCGCAGCTTCTCTTATCGCAGCAAATTACATTTTTACTGTTAATATTTGGCGCCAGATAATCAGGAAGTGATGGTTTTGTTCGCTTTGACTCGTTATATGGAAACGCTGCTTTATTCGCACGTCTTTTATGCGATAATACAGTTAAGCGCATAAGTTAATTTGCATTTTTGGTTGGAAACATAGCTAATGACGCTTACGTTTTATTTTATTTGTTCATGTTGAAAGCAAAAAAGCTGTAGCAAATACAAAACGTCTAGTTTTAAATCTTATTTATTTAGATGTGTCTACATGTCTATTGTACTTTATTGACTTAATCGATTAAGTTTTTGTTAGTCAGTGCGCATATCCACCGAAGTGTAGCCTATTTGTTAACGGCGCCTGCCACATTATTAGGTACACCTTAGTACCGGTTGCCTTCAGAAATGCCTTAGTCCTTCGTGGCACGGATTCAACAAGTCACTGGAAATATTCCTCAGAGATTTTGCTCCATATTGACATGATGGCATCACGCAGTTGCTGCAGATTTGTCGGCTGCACATCCATGATGCCAATCTCCCGTTCCACCACATCCCAAAAGTGCTCTATTGGATTGAGATCTGCTGGCTGTGTTGGCGATTTGAGTACAGTGAACTCATCGTCATGTTTAAGAAACCAGTCTGAGATGATTCACGCTTTTGGTGTGTTATCCTGCTAGAGGTAGCTATCAGAAGATGGAGACACTGTGGTCATAAAGGAATAGGCATGGTCAGCAACAATACTCAAGAAAATATCCCCCACACCATTACACCACCAACACCAGCCTGAATCGTTGATACAAGGCAGGATGGATCCATGCTTTCATGTTGTTGACGCCAAATTCAAATGCTGAATTCTCTTAAGCCTTTCAGGTTTTCAGAGCTTTTCCCTGTAGACTGACTAGACTATCAAAGTTGAACTTTGTAATATATTTATTTGTTTTAGTTTAGTTACCAAACTGTGTTTCATTGCTAGCAAGTTGTAATTTGTGCCAATGTTGTCTTTTAATTTGATTAACAATTGATAAATATTCAGCAAAGCTCCATGCTGTTTTTTTTTTGTCCTACACATTTATAGTCATGCCGTTTTTTGCATGTCCAGGTTCTTAATGTCAATTCTTAATGCGTATTATTATTATTATAGTATTTCTGTGCAACATAAAAGAAAGGTTACAAATGACATTGTTTCACAGCCCTTAAACTCAAACCGTTTCCCCTGTATTTGCTTAGGTAAGCATAATTAAATACATTTAATTTACTGCTGATTAGTCAGCTATTTGCTTTAATGAAAGACTAAGAATATCCAGTCAGGTTCAGCTCTAATTCAAACACACATAAAAAGTGACACTGGTGTATTTTATAAATACTTTTTTTTCAAGAAACTATAATACAACTTAGAATACAGTAAAAAAAAAAAAAACAATTATCACATTAGATACACAAGATAAAGAGCTAAACCAAAATACAATACGTGAAAAGGTTAATGAAAGTTAAATAATGCAATGAAAAAAAGGATAAATATTCAAGTAGCCTGAAAGATCTCATCATATTTACTTACGAAAGAAGCGCGTTTCTTATTTTCAATTCATCTAAGTCATTTAATTAAATGTTCTATTTCACATAGGAAGTCTATAAAGATTGGATTTCTTTAGAAACCTTTGTTTGTGAAAGTAAAATTTTCCAGCAAGTGTACGAAAGTTCACAGTGGCTTCTAACAACTTGGTACTGCCACACTGATAAGCGCAGCCCTGCACAAGGATGATGATGATTCCAAACATCCGCAAACTGAACCTGGCTTGATAACCAATCAAAACAAACATGAGATATATATATATTCAATTATAAGTAGCAGCTGTGATTTTTTAACACAATCATGTGTTCTTCACACTATTTGACAGTTTGTTTTAAGCCTATTATTGTATTATTGGGCAGCATATTAAATTTAATTGTATATTTCAACATTAACTTAACGCTGAGAGGTGTATTGTTAATTTATATATATATATATATATATATATATATATATATATATATATATATATATATATATGTGTGTGTATATTTATTTATATATATATATATATATATATATATATATATATATATATATATATATATATGTGTGTGTATATTTATTTATATATATATATATATATATATATATATATATATATATATATATATATATATATATATATATATATATATATATATATATATAATCTTGTGAATAGGACTTTTATTTTGAACTTCATATGTGACTGCTCCGCTCTGTGAAGCTGTTGTGAAGCGGCTGGATGAAGGTTTGTTATGAAGCTCTTGTTATAACGCTTTAATAGCTTTTAGTGTAGATTTTTGAAGCACTTTTAACAGTTAAACACGTTGTTATCACTTTAGAAGCATTGCTGCATGTCTGAACGGCTTCTGAAGTCAACACGCAGAGCTTTAAGTGATGTAATGAATGAAAATACGAGTAACAGTAAAGTTGCGTCTGTTTTTGTTTCTTAAAGACGAACTCGTTCACTATAAGTTTAATGGTAAGAGAGAGGAGTCAAATGAAACACATTTTCTTTATGTTGCTTCTTTTATAGGTGCTCAAACAGAGCATATAAGTAGTCAAATAAGACCAGATAAATGATAAACGTACAAATAATTTTTAGAGCTTTAATTGGTTGAGAGAGTGCCAACGATTTATTTGATCGAACAAAACATAAAATATGTATTCTGAATTGTAAATTTAAGTATCATTTTTAAACACAATCAGGAGATCATTTATGTATTCGGTTTTTTTAATGAATCACTCTTTCGAGTGTAAATGCAGCAGACATTGTTTACAAACCAACTGCAAATCACTAGCCTAGCAACAAAAGAGTCTGCGTGTCTGATTTTGTGAAAATAACATTAGGTTAATAATAAATAAGTTATTATTACCACGGAAATTGGTTAAAATTTGGCATGTATAACACACAACCTAACATACTGTATTATTTTAAAAGGCAATTAAATGTTATTGACATTATCGTTGCATTTTTCTGTAAAATTATCTCTTACGACTGATGGTTGTAACAATTGTATTACAGGTCATGTTATTTATTTAAACAATTTAGTTTTGTTTAGTTATATTTATAACTTATTTCTGGTTACATTTTTATTTTACAGGCCACAAGCTTTATATATATATATATATATATATATATATATATATATATATATATATATATATATATATATATATATATTTATAAAGGTTTCAGGTCCAGAATTTGTCCTTTTAATTATTTGATGTAATTTATTATTATATAAAATATTAATATTGAATACCTATTGTAATAAAGTGTCATTTTAAATAACTCTGGCTAGTAATTCGAATCCCATTGAGCCTAAAAGCCACAATAATGTGACACAAGTCACGAAATAACCCACTAAGGAGTAACATTTGAATCTTTAATGTGACATCTATACTGAGTAACGCTGTGGGTCGAAAAAAGCAAGAGGCAGGCAGTGGCGTCATTATCGCAAAATATTGACCATGTGTTTAAAAGACTGCCAAACAGGGTAAGGCTAAAGTTACTAGCTTCCTAACAGATGAAAATCTGCCCCTATCCATGAGGTTCTAGGCTAACTGGCTGCATTAGCCAAGGCGTCCTGTATATTTATTGACTTGTCCAGTACAAGACCTCCCTTTTCTTATTTTTGCCATTTTTTTTTTTTTAATATCTGTCTGACGAAGGATTAAACGGCATGCGGAGTTCTCAGCCGTCAGATGTCACTTCACAACAAAAGGTGCTAATCCCGTAACGTCTGTGTTTTTGAGGCTGTTTGGCCACTTTATTAGTTTTATTCTGAACGGATATAAATCTGATCGCTCAAACCACTTCAGATGGTGATCTGGGATGCATTCCAGATGAAACTGGACAGTTATTATCAGTTTTTAGACACAATTATTATAAATAAAATAAATTATGACCTGGAAAAAAATCTGACCTGCACCTGAAACACCTGTAGGTGCGCTTTTACAGCCAAAATTCTATTAAAACATGTTTACTATAAGCATAAAACGTGTTGAACTTTACAGGCCTGTAAACAGATGGGGTTCGGGTGGTTTGAAAGACCCACTCCTCACTGACAAAAGTCCAGAATTTGTCCTATTGACCTTATTCTCTGCCGACGAGCGGGCGCTGCCATTTGAATCTTTTTGGCACGAGACTTCCGGTCTCATTCACTTCCATTCATTTTTAGACATTAAAAACTGCTCGTTTCGCTGTTTGATGTTGCAAACTGATAATTCCTTGTTATATTATTCTACTTGGTCTGTATAGTCATGCAAACATTTGTTTGTAGAGCAAGTAGTTTGACCGTTTTCTGACGTTTATTACTCCTAGTCATTTCTCCCAAAGGCGACTGAAACGGAAGTTCTAAGACAATCGCGAAAACAGGCGCACTTCCGCATTTTAGAATAAGGTCAATAACATGAGCACATTTGTCCTATTTTGACTGCTCTGTCATCATAAATAATGGACATATCCATCAAAAAAGGCTTTAAGACCAAAGGGAATCTTCTGTCGGCTGTTGCTTCGACTATTATCTGACGTAAGTGAAGTCTTCTTTCACTACTGTATTGTTTTTAAACAGAGAAAACATTTTACATGTAACTTTTATTCTAAATCTTGGACATTATTTCTGAAATAAAAATGAGCAATAAAAAGGTGTGAAGCACCAGAAGTGGACCATATTCAATTCATTTGAATATATTTTGGCTATCGTTTATATCCAGGAATTTAAATGTACTTTTTTTTTTTTTTTACCAAAGAGGCATAAAAATTCTGAAGAATTCATTATTATTGTTTTAATATTATTGTTATTATTATTATTGTTTTAATTATTTTTTTTTATTGAAATGGCCAAATTATGACTGAGGAGACTCGAATGTTCTGGCCAGTTATTTTTTATTTTTTTGTCTAATAAATGACAGTAGGCTACAGTTTTTTTTACTTTAAAACTTTAACAGATTCCTATTTTTTCCTAATGAAATATGATGTCATAAATTAAATTTTTTTTTTTAAATTTTAAAAATTAGTCTTGTTTTTATTGCAGTTTTTTTTTAAGAAATATTTTTAGTACATCAAAAAGTGTGGTTATGATGACATCTGACTAGCTACTCCAGCAAAAAATGTCACTAAAATGGAGTATTTAAATCTTAAAGTTTAATAGAAACTGAGGCGTATAATTGCGAAAAGGTCCACTGTTTGAGGAAAAAAAAAAAAAAGAACCACCCCTTTCACAAGGCTGGCTACGGGCCTGGGTTCTTGAATCTGATTAACTGATTGCCTTGCAATATTGCAAAACGGCAGGGGTCCGTTCTTCGTACGTGGATTACTTAGTTAGCTGGATTTGGATATTGACGATTTGACACGATCCAGGATCATTTCGTTCTTCAAAGCTGATCTGAGAGTTGTTGTCATAGCAACAGTTCTGCTAGCTTAAACCTGATCGGGAGCAGGTTCAATTCATATAAACAGGATTAGATCGGCTCAGTTCAAGCAAAGATAATAGAGAAAGTATGTTCTGAATTCTGATATTTTCTAACAGTAGTAGTTATATACACTTGGGAAAATGGTACATATTTTTAAACTATGTATATAGAGTTATAGTCATTAATAAAATAAATAAAGTTATACATATTAATAAAACGTATGCAACTGCACCCTCGAAATGAAAGTACAAAGACTGCCACCTGGTGGTGCAAAGAGAAAACTTATTGATATAAACTTTTTAGATCGCTTTAGTACAAATTGTGTATAATAAAAATTGACAATATGTGACTTTTTTTTTTAAAAGCAATAATAAATTTATGCAGTCATAAACATGTTTTGACAGTTAATATGCCGGTGATTATGCTTCACAAAAGTTGCAGACGCCTTTACCAATATCAAAATGCTTTTGTAAACATCCGATTAAAAAAACGGCTACTGTAATAAAGAAGATATTTTCTAAATGTAGAACTAAATACACTGATATGCATTGAAATACATGATGAATACTCTTGACACATGAAAGTGTAAAGCCTGCAGTTCACAACAAATGTGGAAAGTTATTGCGAATCATATTTAACAAGCCGTTTACTGCTAATATGATGTAATTTTGCTCACATGGATAATTGAATATTAATCAGATGATGTCATTACGCTGCTGTGCCGTCAGCCAATCGTTGCATTGCTGATCATGATTTCGAGGATCGATAGATCTGTCCTTCACAACACACGCAGCGATCTCAGATCAGTTCATCCAGACATTCTAATCTGATTCGCGAACTTGTTTGAAGAACCAAATTAGCCAGAGATCAGTTATCAAGATGAAAAGATCCAGGATCTGCCATATCATCTTAGATCATTTAAGCGAGGTACGAAGAACGGACCCCAGGTGTAAAAGCATCATTTTTTAAGAAACGCCTCATGCTCGTTTTTTTGTTTTGACGCACAGCATCAAAACCCTTCAGAACTACGGTATTATAATGTTACTTTCATTACTACTGTAAGTATTTTACAGTTATTAAATGTTATTTTATTTTATTTAATAGTACTACTTTGAGGGAAAAAAAAATCAAAAATTGCACAAGTGTTATTTTAACTGTTCAAGAAATACAAGAAAGATAAACAAACTGAAACTTCTCCACCAATCAGATTGCCACTTTTGTTCATGTGCACGCAGCTGCTGCAGTTACAGGGAACAGCACTTGGAGGCGCTCAAGCGCAAATCTGTCAATGCGAGCACATTGAAGAAGATGCCCAGAGGCGATATGAACGTGGAGCTGCTTATTGCTCTTGTGAACAATAATCATTTCTTCACTCGCTAGAGATGCTACTTGAACCATCCACTTTCAAACTTTGTCTTCTTATTTTGGGTTACACGCAGGTGTCAAAAGCTTAAAAATGTCACGTTAGAGTGATCAAGAACAGGAACAAAAACAGGTGTATAATCCAAGTGCAGTTTTAATTTATGTATAGTGCAGAGAAGTGACAAAAAATCCAAAGTGCAAAGTAACAAAATGGCAAACAAACAAACAAAACAAGAAACTAAGAACTAGACTATAACAAGATCAGGAACAACATACCAAGGACGACAACGACCAACTGACAAACAGAGGATAAATGACTGAATATGTAGTCCAGGTAATCAACAGAGAACGGAGACAGCTGTGGTTGTAAATCAGTGTAGATGACAGACCGGGTGTGGGCGCGAAAGAATGTATGGAAATGTAGTTCTAGAGCCACTGTAGTTCACTGGGGGTTGCTGCCGAACTACAGTGGCATCTGGTGGACAAACACAGTCATGACATTAAATTGTGTAGCGCCATCTAACGTCAAGGAGTGGTTTTTGCATACTCTTCTGCTCGACGCCAGTGAAAATCGCTTAGGTTTGAATCCGGTAAATCGACTCGAAAAACGCTGACGATAAATGCCATCGAAAAGCATCCTGGTGTGTACGAGCCTTTAGGCTGTAATAACTCTCCCCAAACCCTTTTCCCTAACTATCTAAATTAAATGGCTACTTTACTGCATCCAATCAGCTCGCAGTAGTAATAACAAGCCACGCCCATTGTTTTCTCAGTTATTAATATTCCGTTTTTCTAGAAACTGCGTCACAATACAAGAAAAAAATAACAGCCGCAGCTTCTAACGCTTTAATGTCTTCTACAACATGGCTTAGTGTGCACATTTGTAGAGCTAGTTTTTAATGTTGTTTTTTCTCCTAACAGGTGATTTAAAGCCGTAAATGACTGACTCCCTCGCATCGCCAGGAGCTGTTTGAGGTGAAAAAACTCAAAGATGGCGTTTATTAAACAGGAGAGTGAAGATCTGAGGATCACAGAAGTGTTCACACTGAAACAAGAAGATCACGAGGAACAAACAGGTGGGTTTTCAGAGAGATTATCGTAAATGTAATGAATTTAAACACAAGGCAGAAATAAACAGTGGTATAAGGCAACTATCAGTGCACATCAGTCAACTGAGTTTATTCATTGTTTCAACACCTTAATGTTAGTCTAGGGCAGGGGTGTCAAACTCAGTTCCTGAAGGGCCACAGCCCTGCACACTTTAGCTCTCTGCTTCAACACACTTACCTTGAGGTTTTAAACAAGCCTGACGAACTCAATTAGTTTAATATGGTGTGTTTAATTAGGGTTGGAACTAAACTGAAAACATTTAAGGTGTGGCACTTTTACCATGTGATGGTAAAGCTAAAGCGAGCGTGCCAGGGCCAGTCGCATTTCCACTGTCTCTTCCGGGGCCTGATCGGGTCAAAGGGGTGTTTCCTCAGGGCCAGCGGCCGGTCTCTTTTGGCCCGCCAAATACCTTGAGGCAAAGAGGGCCAGCTGGGGCTTTGGGGCGGAGTGAAAGGAGAGGTGGCATTTGGCCGAGTTCGGTAAAGATGGCGTGACGCCATCACACTAGTTTTCCGATTTCACACAAGTACATGTGTCACAAAAAATTAAGTAAGGGAAAGAAAAACATATAACTGGTCAGTTTAAGATATTCCATAAAAGACCTTAAAGGCTAGGGGTCTTTCTGCTTATTACCGCCCTGGTGAGTTTTAAAGATTATGGCTGTTTCTTAGGGTGCTTTCACACCTACACTTTTGTTTTGGAACGTGTCTCGTTTGCCCAGTTGGCGCGGTTCATTTGGCATATGTGAACAGGGCAATCGCGCTCTGTTCCGCGCCAAAGTAATCAATCCGAGATCACTTGAGTGAGGTGGTCTCGGCTCGATTGAAACGAACCCTGGAGCGGTTCGATTACAGTGAGAAAGCGATCCGATCCGAGCGCGGTTATATCACAGTGTTTTATGGATATGTAATAGGCATACGGCTATATGAAGAGAGAATTATGAGTATGGCGGGAAGTTTTGCGACTCTCCGGATGCCAGCAAACGAGTGTAATCTCGCGTCTCCCTCCTGGTCCTCAAATAGGCATCGTCGCGCACCCTTCTCAACCCCTCCCCACCGCATCTTTCCTCAGACACGTCGCGCGCGCACCCTGTCAATCACCACCAAACCACCACCTCTCCTGACAGCTTAGCAGGACGCTGCAAAATAAACCCTGACACTCTGACCAACGTGAGGAGAGTTTACTCGCACGTGACTTGTTTTAGCTCTTTTTGTCCGATTAGAAACTTTGCAGTGTGAAAGCGAACCGCTCCAAGAGCAAAGAGCAACAATGTAACCTTTGTAATCTCTGTTTCGGAACAACTGAATCGATTCACAGGTGTGAAAGCACCCTCAATATCATGTATGCAAAGTTCGGACTTGCGTTCTTGGAAGTTCAGACTTGCCAAGTTCCGACTTGGAAGAACAAACTCCCGAGGACGCGAGGACACAAGTCGGGTCAAATGGAACGGCAGTGTACTTTATAACGTCACTGAACTTACCTCACCATGGATTCATCAGTTTCACTGTACATTAACAACAAAATTATTTAATTATATAAAGCACAACCCTGTAATTAATATTAAAATAATATTATAAGTTTACATTTTTGGTTAAAAAAAATGTAAACATAAATTCATATAAATGTGAAGTAAAATAGGTTATTATACACAGGAACGTTTTTGATTATCAGATTTAATAAACTTCAATGGGCATTATACAAGTATATACACAATAAGAAATAACGATTACGTCAAACCATTTGGTAAACAAATACAAACCACGTACAACACGGTTAACATAATTAAAGTCAATTATAAAAGATAACAAAATAATACACCTGAGAGCAAATAATAGATTTAAAAGACCAAAAACTGTCTGTTAGATATGCACAAGATGTATTAAATATCATATTTTAACCACAATGGAGAGATGAGATCCAGCAGTACATCCGAGATGGACTGGCCGAAGTAAAGTTGCTCTCGGTGGGGGAGATGATGACCGAGCTCCCGCTGGCAGGCTGGGAGTCCGCATAAGCTGAGGCACATCGTCAAAGACGCGCTATCTTTGTGAATAAACTGTCGATTCGAGTTTAAAACGACTACATTCACGTCTGAAAACTGTTAAAACTTTTTTTTGTGACACAGTAAACGTGTATTTTTAAAACCGTGCGAGTTTTCTCCTCCACCGTTAGCGTTTGCTGGTTTAGCTCGCAGGATTCAGCACGTAAATTCATCAGTTACTCCCGAAATGCATGCAAGCAAGTGGCTGGCAGCTGGGAGAAAAATAGGCTGAACTTTATTGTTACTTTCACTACGTGTATCTGATATGAATAATACACATCGGCAAATTATATTTGAATGGATTGTTAGACTTTCTTGTGTGTTTTACAAACTCTAAATCTATTGTTTTACTGATACTTGTGTGTATTTACTGTCTAAAACATAAAATAAGCATTGGGTGGGTAAAAACACTGCATAATTGTGATAATATGGCACTTCTTTCTCTGGCTCAGCATCAGCCAACGCACCAAAGCTCAGTCGGAATTTTTCACGTCCTGCTTGTCAAGCTGGATAACAAGTAAACACCAGCACCAGAGACATTAGGTTCAAAACGGAACAAAAGTAGGATTCTGTATTGATTTACTTTGCTGTTGCTCTCTTCCTCCTTATCAAAAACGTCAACATGTTTGCGTTTTAGGTACTGGGTCACTGCCGTGGTGCACTTAATTTGTTTATTCAGTGTGAAATGCTCCTACATCTTGGATGACTGGGGTCGCACCGATTTTTCTGCCTTGGCCATGTATTTTTTCTTGCTCGTTTTTTTTGCTCTGTCCTGTCTATATGGGCACCGAACTCTACTGGCATCAGTGCGCGAGAGAGGCAGATTGCGTTCACTCCGCTTTGCACTCACTTAGTTTTTTTTAATTAAACAAACGTCCCTGTGTCGCACGACATGATGAATCGAATATGAAATTCGTTGCCAACGCTTTTAGTAATCGATTGGTTGTTGCAGCCCTAATTTACACTACACAGCAAGTAACTTAAAATTGTTGAATAACATGCCGAATAATATGCAACATCCTTAAATTACTCTCTTAAATTAAGGGGGATTACCTGTTAATATAGCCCAGGGAAATTTTTTCTCCCCGGAGCATTTGGGCAAAATGTTTGATGGCGTCTACCCAAAGGGGATCTTCTAAAATACGTTTTATACCGAGTTATTAACGGAGAAATTCTGTGGTTTTATATTATGGATGGTGCACTGGGTTCCCTTCGTTAGTGGCGAGACCACTTGATGTACGATTCCAATAGTCGGTCGGTGAGTAAACAAATATAATGAATGAAAATACACAGGCCTGTGCATATAGACATATTGTAATGCTGTACAGTTACATGTCATTTGTTTCGGTTGTCTTCATTTTAATTGTTTCGTGATGATGCGATGGTGTGCTTTATCTGCCTGATTCCGGCTGAAACTGGGCGGGTTGTGTGACATTTGATTTGGGGGATGTTCTGGGGACGGGGTTTGCGTGGCGTGCTGCGAGCTACTAGCCCGACAGTGGAAATGTGACATGATTTCGGCCTCACTGGTCAAGCTCCTGGGCTATTGGCACGGCCCGGCTTGATAAAAGCGCTTGCTTGCACTGGTCTAACAGTGGAAGTGAGGCTAATCAGTAAAGTCATTTTAAAAGTTTTCATTCCTGCTAACATTTGAGCGCTGTTGAGCGCAGTCTTACACACTGTTCGATTGTCCCTGTGTCTGTGGTTACATTCAGTAAACAGTGGTGAGTTCAGCGAACTGATGACCTTCACATCCAATCAGTCATTTCTGTTGAGTATGTGAACACAATGGTTAATCAGCACTGTTTAAACTGTGCCCAACAGTGCTCAAATGTTAGCAGGAAATGTACGTTAATATTAACATAACAAGCTAACATTATATTTATGTTCAAGTGTGTTGCTTTGCGTGTTTAAACTGTGGCTAATTATTTATTTGTTTGCTTCAGGTCTAATGGTGCTGAAAGAAGAGACTCAAGAATTTAATGAAATGGAGGAAATAGATCAGTATAGAACACAAGATTTACGGACTGATGAAAAATCCACAGAAGGAGATCAGGAAACCGAATCTAAATTCAAGTGCTGTCACTGTGGGAAGCATTTAAGACATAGACAAAATCTTAAAACCCACATGAGAGTTCACACTGGAGAGAAGCCGTTCACCTGCAAACAGTGCGGGAAGTGTTTTTCTCGGAATCAAAACCTCACAGCTCACATGAGAGTTCACACTGGCGAGAAAGATTTTACCTGCCAGCAATGTGGAAAGTGTTTCACTCGATACCAAAACCTGAAAGTTCACATGAGAATTCACACTGGTCTGAAGCCGTTTACTTGCCCAAAATGTGGAAAGGGTTTCAGTCAAAAAGCACACGTTATGGACCACATGAGAGTTCACACTGGAGAGAAGCCTTTTATCTGCCAAAAGTGTGGAAAGAGTTTCACTAAAAAGCAAAACCTTCACGTTCACATGAGAATTCACACTGGAAAGAAACCTTACACTTGCTCTGAATGTGACAGGTGTTTTACACAGAAAAGCAGCCTGAATTGCCACATGAGAACCCACAAAGGTTAGAGATATTTCCATCTGTAAAAAAAAAAAATCCATCCATCTGTAAATATCGTAGTTTTTCTATAACTGCACTTTATAACTTAGAACTTTATAACCTGGTTAAACTTAAACTGCAATTCGTTGCTTTGTATTTTCATTCATTTTTTACTGCTTTTTTGGGGCCGGGTCGCGGGGGCAGCAGTCTTAGAAGAGAACCCCAGACTTCACTTTCCCCAGACTTTTCCTCCAGCTTCTCCGGGGGGATCCCGAGGCATTCCCAGACAAGCCGAGAGACATAGTCCCTTCAGCGTGTCCTGGGTCTTCCCCGAGGCCTCCTTCTGCTGGGACATGCCTGGAACACCTCCCTAGGTTGGCGTCCAGGAGGCATTCGAAACAGATGCTTGAGCCACCTCAGCTGACTTCTCTGGATGTGGAGGAGCAGCGGCTCTACTCCGAGCTCTTTCCAGGTCACAGAGCTCCTCACCCTATCCATAACAGTGTGGCCTGCCACCCTGCGGAAAAAAATGAATTCGGCCGCTTGAATCCGAGACCCAAAGCTCATGACCATAGGTGAGAGTAGGAATGTAGATTGACCAGTAGATTGAGAGCTTTGCCTTTCGGCTCAACTTCTTCTTTACCACAACGGACTATTACATCGACGACATTACTGCTGCCACTGCACTAATCTGCTTGCCAATCTCAAGTTACATCCTTCTCTTACTCATGAACAAAACACCAAGATACTTGAACTCCTCCACCTGGGGTAAGGACTTTCTTCCAACTTGGAGATGGCAAGCCACTGTTTTCCGGTGGAGCATCATAGCCCCGGACTTGGAGGTGTTAATTCTCATCCCAGCCACGTCACACTCTGCACTCCAGTGCATGCTGAAGGTCCATGTTCTATAAAGCCAAAAAAAATAAATCCTGTGAAATCCTGTGTTCCCCGAACTGCACCCCCTCCAGCCCAAGGCTGTGCTTTGGAATTCTGTCCATAAAAATTATGAACAGAATTGGTGACTAAGGGCAGCCCTGCCGGAGTCCAACATGCACTGGGAATAAGTCTGCACCAAGAATAAAACCGCATTGTTCCTCCTGCATCCTACCATCGTCCGGATACTCCTCTTCAGTACCCTGGCATAGACTTTCTCTGGGAGGCTGAGGAGTGTGATCCCCTATAGTTGGAGCACACCCTCCGGTTTCCCTTCTTAAAAATGGGAACCACCACCCCAGTTGCCCAGTCCAGAGGTTCTGTTCCTGACCTCCATGCGATATTGTAGAGACGTGTCAGCCAAGACAGCCCCAGAACATCCAGAGACTTAAGATGCACAGGGTGAATTTCATCCACCCCCGCTGCTTTGCCACTGTGGAGCTTGCAAACTATCTCAGTGACCTTAGCTTGGGTGATGGGTGAGTCCACCCCTGCATCCCCAGTCTCTGCTTCCTCAATGAAAGACATGTCGGTGGGGTTAAAGAGATTCTAAAAGTATTCCTTCCACCTTCCGACAATATCCCCAGTTTAAGTCGACAGGTCCCCACCTCCGCTGTAAATAGTGTCAATATGGAGCTGCTTTCCCCTCCTGAGGCGCCGGACAGTTTGCCAGAACCTCTTTGGGGCCAACCCATAGTCTTCCTCCATGTTTCTCTGAGTTTTGCTTCCGCAACTGCCCGGGCTACAGCACGCTTGGCCTGTCGGTACTAATCAGCTGCCTTTGAAGTTCTGCAAGCCACCAAGCCCTGTAGGACTCCTCCTTTAGGTGGCAGGCACCACAGACCCTACGGCCACAGCTCCTCACGGCCATGTTAACAATGGCCTCAGAGAACATGGAACACTCTGTCCCCATGTCTCCAGCCTCCCTCGGGACCTAGTCAAAGCTCTTCCAGAGGTGAGAGTTAAAAATCCCTCTGACTTTACAGCCAGATGTTCCCAGAGGACCCCCCACAATACACTTGGGCCTGACAGGTCTGTCCAGCTTTCCCTCTTGTCAGTGGATCCACCACACTACCAGGTTGTTATCAGTTGACAGCTCTGTCCCTCTCTTTACCTGAGTGTCCAAGACGTACGGTTGGAGATCAGATGATACAACAACAAAGTCGGTCATTGACCTCCACCCTAAGGTGTCCCGGTGCCATGTGCACTGTTGGACACCCTTATGCTCAAACATGATGTTCGTTATGGACAAACTGTGATTAGCACACAAGTCCAATAACAAAACACCACTCCAATTCCGATCAGGGAAGCCGTTCCTCCCAATCACACCTCTCCAGGTATCACTGTAATTACCCACGTGGGCATTGAAGTCCCCCAGTAAAACATTGGAGTCCTCAGTCAGAGCACCTTCCAGCACCCCTCCCAAGGACTCCAAGAAGGCCGGGTACTCTGCACTGGTGTTTGGCCCGTAGGCACAAACCACAGTGCCCAACTATCTCTAGTCGGTACCGTTTCACCTCCTGCACAATCTCGGGCTCCTTCCCTTCCAGTGAGGTGACATTCCATGTCTCCAGTTTCTGGGCCTGACAATCAGGTTGTCGTAGTCATAACCTTCAACCACCACAATGCTCTGACCCCTCACGGCTCCCCCTACAGGTGGTGGGCCTGCAGGAGGATGGTCCCACTTTACTCCTTTGGGCTAAGCCCGGACGGCTTCCATATAAGCCCCAACCCCAGGTCAGGCTCCAGGGTGGGGCCCAGGCTGTGTCATAGTGGGCAATGTCATGGTCCTTAATAGCCGCATTTCCACTATCGGGCCAGTGCGAGCCAGGGCTTTAATCGGGCCGGGCCGGGCCAATAGCCCGGGAGGTTGAGAAATGGGGCCGAAATCATGTTGCGTTTCCACTGTCGCGCTAATAGCTCACAGCGCGTCACGCAAACACCGGCCACAGAACATCCCCGAATCAAACGTCACACAACCCGCCCACTTCAGTGGGAATTAGGCAGATAAAGCACACCATAGAATCATCACGAAACGAAACCATTAAAATGAAGACAACCGAAACAAACAAATGACACGTTACTGTACAGCAGTACATGAAATGTTTATACGCACAGACCTGTGTATTTCCATTCATGACATTTGTTTACTCGCCGACCGACTGTTGGCATTGTGCATCGACTGCCCTCGCCGAACGCAGGGACCCAACACAGAGAGCGCACACATCCATAATAAAAAGTCACAGAAATTCTCCTTTATAACTCGATATGGCATGTATTTTATAACATCCTCGTTTTGATAGACGTCGTGTTAAGTGTTTCAGCACAAGAGCGAGTAGCCTAATAAAATATAGCCATATTTGTTGCGCTCAGCAGCTATTCACTAAAGCTCTTCATTTAAAGTGTCAATTATAAATGTAACCACGTCATATAAAAACATAAACAGTTGTTTGAGGATATAAAACACATTTTGTGTTTGGGCTTTCCCTCATATGCGTTTAAAGTAGAGAGCGCTGCGCAGGACTGAGTGACAGAAAAAAAGGTATAGGAGATTCTGCTTTCACTCACCCAAATAATGCTCTGTTTGCGCGATTTGATTTATATCATCGTATCCAAATACTTTATAAATAATATTTCAAACCTTCTCCGGTGTTAATTGTTTTTATAAAATATCGAAAATCTTTTTTTTCAGACAGGTCTTTGTAAAATGAAAGTTAGGCTATATGTGGCTTTAAAACGGTTTGATTTATGTATTGTATATAGGCTACCTACATATAGCTAGCTTTTGTTTATTTTATATTGGTTTAATTATTTATTTAATGCGATTTTTATATATATCCGATATTTGTAATTTTTTTAATTATATTTCATTATAGCTTAGGCTATTTTATCAAGATATGACACTATATTGTTTAAAGTCTACGAAAGTGGGCACGTATTTTGTTAAGTTTTATGTCCTTCTGTTGTATTTAAATTGTGTATTATCTATTAAGAAAAAAGCCGCTCGTGGCATCAACAGAGCTGTGAAGGAGCGCTTTTGCCCGGTCTCACACACACATACAGGCATTAAACGCGCACAAACAAACATTTTAAACTTGACAAAAAACTCTCGAAAACCTTTACTGTCTGCTGTGTTTTAATATGGTGTAAATATTATGTGTTATTGAAACAAAGGAGGACGCAGCAAAGAACGTCACTATAAATTAAAACTACTTTATTATTTTATGCAGCAGCCTTACATTTAAAAGGGAAACATAAGGGCGATCATACGCAAAAAGACCCCAGACTATAAGGCTAGATGTTTTCTTTCCCTTATTTCTTTATTTGTTTGGTGCATGTACTCATGTGCGATCAGAAAACTGCCCGCCTCTCCTTTCACTCCGCCCCGAAGCCCCAGCTGGTCCCCCTTGGCCCAAGGTATTCGGCGGGCCGAAAAAGGCCGGCCGCTTTCCCCAAGAAAGCCCCGCTTTGGCCCGATTAGGCCCCGGAAGTGACAGTGGAAACGCCACTGGCCTTGGCTCGCTCGCTTTAGGCGCGATAGTGGAAACGCGGCTAATGTTATTGTACTCAGTCACCTAAGACTGAGCTCTTTGGATCATTCAGGCATTCAATTCCATCCACAACGATAAGGTGACGGTTCATGGAGGAGCTTTTTAATGCTTTCATGCTTTGTACTTGTATATGTGTCATGACAATAACGTTGAATCTAATCTAATCTAAAAGCCTGCTTGTAGTAGAGAGTTGGACTTGCAATCCAAAGGTTGTAGGTTCAAGCCCAGCTACCGATAGGGATTGTTGTTGGGAATATCCACCTCAAAACCTGGCTCAAAAATGTCTCAGGGTAATCCCCTCAAGCAAGGCACCAAACCCTTAACTACTCCCTGGGTGTGTGTTCATAGGTGTACTTCAGGCAGCTTTCGACAAATACACATAAGTCTGGCTTTAAACTGAGCCTTCTTTATACAAGACATTGCAGTTCAAAAACTTCAGCACACTTCTGATCACTTTGGCATTACTTTCCACATGTCTTTTAGACATTATCTGTGCTCTCTGTCCTCTACATGCTTCTCCTCTTTAATTACATCTTCTCTTCTCTCACCCACCAAGTTCTTAATTCTGGATATTAACTTCCACTTTAACATCCTGCCTTTTGACCTTATTCTAAAATGCGGAAGTGTGCCTGTTTTCGCGATTGTCTTAGAACTTCTGTTTCAGTGGCCTATGGGAGAAATGACAAGGAATAATAAACGGCAAAAAACGGTCAAACTACTTGCTCTACAAACAAATGTTTGCATGACTATACAGACCAAGTAGAATAATATATCAAGGAAATATCAGTTTGCAACATCAAACAGCGAAACGAGCCGTTTTTAATGTCTAAAAATGAATGAGACCGGAAGTCTCGTGCCAAAAAGGTTCAAATGGCAGCGCCCACTCGTCTGCGGAGAATAAGGTCAATATAAGACCTGTCCTCTCACAACCAAGCCAATCTGCACTACTCCCTTTAACCCCTACCTTTGTCTGTCTAATCTCTGCAAGGCTGGTACTGGAAAGCCACTCTGCTGGTTGGAGTCTTACCTCAATAGTCAATCTTTCAGGATTGCCTGGAGATGAGAGGTATCTAAAGCACATCACCTGGTCCCTATGACCTCAGGGATTTACACCACGTTGATAGGTACCATCCAATCACATGTCTTCTGTTATCATTTCTCCATCCATCTGATCCTACATATCCAGCTGCCCTTTAAAGAACACTTCCAACATCAGAAAGAGCAGTCCCATCATGAACAATCATGCTGCACGTCTTGTCCACTAAATGTCCAAGATCATCATTTCTTGGTAGGACTACTGTGATGCTCTTTAGACAGTACTCTCTTCTTGCATTCCTAAACGTCTACATGTGATCCATAATACTGCAGCCCGTCTGGTCTTCAGTGAGTCTATGTTTCACTCTCTTTACCTCTCTGCATTGGTTACTGTTTGAAGCTCAGATCAAGTTGAAATCATTGATGCTTGTTTACAGAACAGCCACTGCCCACATAGCAAAATTTCTCTGGCCCACACAATCAGGTTTTGCTTGGCCCACATGACTGGACCAAATCTGGCTTCCAGACAAGGGCCAAACACAGACCATATCTGGGCCAAGTCTCAGCCAAGTTAATAACTCATAACTGGGCCTGAACTGGGCCAGATAGGTTGATGTGTCACGATTGGATTGAAATTGATAAACCCATGAAGCATTGCGCTTTAGGCACACTATGGGCCTTGTTTTTTTCTCAGCGACCTGATTGGTAGAATTGATTTATTTAATCAAAAATTATTTTAATTTGTTTTAAATGTGGGTCAAGACTGGCCAAACTCACGTGGCCCACAATCAATTTTTTTAAATCTGGGCCAAATACTATGTGTTACATCTGGCCCAAATCTTGTGTGCCGCATTATAGACGGTGCCACCTCTGCCAAACCCAGGCCATGGTTGGCCCACATGCTGTATGCCAGTGCCGGATGAATGCCTGCTGTCCCAGCTTAATGCCAAATCTGGGCCAGAATTCTTTGCTACTAGGGTGGCTCTGTAGTGTCTTGAAACTTAACATCCTCTCCAGAAGTCTATTATTGCTAAGTGAGTGGCCCTGTGGTACATTCGCAGAAAGGCTCTTCTTTTTCCAGAATCTTTTTTTTACCATGTTCCTTGCCAGTGGAATGATCTGCCCATTCCCACATGGACTGCTGATTTTCTGACATCCTTCAAACACTCATCTCCTCCACAAACACCTGAGCATTTAATTAAAAAGAAAATCTCCTCGCTCTTGCTCTTATAACTTTCATCACTAACAGTTCCCACGTATGAGTAGCACTTTTGGGTTGTATTGCCTCCTGTTGAATCGCTGAATGCCTCCTCAGTTGTGAGCCACAAAAGTGTCTGCTAAATGACTAAATGCAAACGCTTCTGTAAAATGTTTAAATATGGTGTATCCAATGCTTTACTGGGCGTAACCTAGTTAAATTTGCATACAGTTTGGGATTTGAAGATTGAATTTATTTTGATTTGGCAGTGATAGATTTCAAATGTGATCAGAGAAGGCATGTGATGTGCCCAGGTGTAAACAGGCCCAAAGACATTTTGGTATTACAGAGTGCTTACTAAATTTAACATGCAAGTTGTTGATTTTGATGCCTAAATGCCATTATTGATGCCTATATGTTCTTTTTGTTGACTTCAGATCTAATGGTGCTGAAAGAAGAGACTCAAGAACTTGATGAAATGGAGGAAGTAGATCAGAAACACAGTTTAAGGACCAAAAAAGAAGTTCAGGAAACTAAATCTTATATGTGCCGTCACTGTGGGAAGAGTTTCTGTCATGAAAAGAACCTTAAAATCCACATGAGAGTTCACACTGGAGAGAAGCCGTTCACCTGCAAGCAATGTGGAAAGGGTTTCAATCAAATTCAAAACCTTGAAGTTCACATGAGAACTCACACTGGAGAGAAGCCTTTCATTTGTCACAAGTGTGGAAAGGGTTTCAAACAAATTCAAAACCTTGAAGCTCACATGACAATTCACACTGGAGAGAAGCCTTTCATCTGTTACTTGTGCGGAAAGGGTTTCACTCAAAAGCAAAACCTTCAAGTTCACATGAACCTTCACACCGGAGAGAAACGCTTTAATTGCCAACAATGTGAGAAAAGTTTCCCTGTAAAACACACTCTTAAAATGCACATGAGAGTTCACACTGGAGAAAAACCTTACGCCTGCTCTGGATGTGGAAAGGCTTTTAAACAGAAAAGCGGCCTTTATAGCCACAATAAAGTTTACAAACATTAGCGATCTTTTACCTGGCAACTGTGGAAAGAGTGTCCCTGCAAATCAAGGTGATAGTTAGTTTTCATGTGTAACACTTTTACCAGATCAAACTTGTGTTGTTTTGTTGTTGTTTGGGAAGGAGCTGAAACTGTCATGCTGTGTTCACACCAGACACGGAACGCATGAATAAATCGTGCTATTCGCGCGTATAAGAGGCGTGAACATTTTGAGTTCTCCTCGCTTCATTCGTGCGTCAGATTTACTTCAACATAGATGCCGATTCACATCATGGGCAGGACTTCTGTCTGCCTGGTGACTCTAGCTTCATTGCCAAATGGCTAACATGGACTGTGCTTTAGGAAGGCTGATAAACAGCTTCGATTAGTTTAGAGCCGCGATTAAACGACTAGATCCATTCAGAGGTGCACCAGCCCTGTGAGTTCATAAACTCCTCCACAAGCAATATCTGGATGATGGAGGCTTTCAGCAGTGCTTCAGACTGAGCCGAGCCTAGTTTGATGAACTGTTGTCCAACGGTGTCGGCAAGAGGATTTCCCCTAGGACACCAACAACAGGCGCTATGTCATAATCACGCCCCTACAAGAGAAACCTCCTGATTGGTTAATGAGGCACAAAATATCCCCTAAAGTTCAGATTTTCCAACTTGAGCAATTTGCGTGATATGCACGTTAAGTGCGTCAATTGGCCAAAATACTCAACTCACGCCACTTCATTTGCATGAATCAAGTCATTCGTGTTGCAGGACTTCTGCAGATTGATGCGTGCGTCGTGAATCTGGCATCAGAGTCTAGAAAAATGATTTGGTTGTCCCAGACAAATTTGGGAAATCCTAAAAGATTCCTGTAATCCTTGGTAAAAACCTGATTTTTGATTGTTGGTTTGACTCGTTCAACACAGAATGACCATTGCAATGAAATTGTACCTCAGAAACCAACCAACAGGAGTACAGAATCTGATGATGCAATCAGCACGACAACTTCAAACCACTTATTTAGTTTGACATTGAAAACTGAGGTCTTACTGCAGGGGTCACAATTCTTGGTCCTAGAGGGCCGCTTTGCCTGTAAAGCAGGGGTGCTCAACCCCATTCCTGAAGTTCTACCATCCACTAGAAGTTAGCTACAACCCTTATCAAACACAACTAATGCTGCGATCACATTAGAATTTGTGCTTGCAAAATTCTGTCATACAGCGCTGTGAAAAGGTGTGGGATTAAACAAGATGATTAGACATTTAAAAAAAAAGCGAGCGATTGGTCCATGTTTTAAATTTCTGTCCAGAGAGGTCATGTTTTGAACCTTGATTGGTCTCACGCAATCATTTGATGCGATTTCACATGTCAAGAGTTCACCAAGCTTGAACTTCACAACACAGCAAACTGCGAAACATGCCGCACGACCTTGCGTTTTCAGTCTGATGCAATCGCATGTGTATGAATGGAAGTCTATTGGGAGAAAAGTGCAGTGTGACCGCAGCTTAAGTAGGATCTAAAGGAGCACTTGGTGATTAAAGACAGGTGTGTTTGATCAAGGTCGCGGTTGAACTCTGCAGGAAGGTAGATCTCCGGGAACAGGGTTGCGCTCCCATGCTGCAAAGTTTATCGTCAACTTGCCTCAACACACCTGACTGCAAGTTTCAAGAACACCTGGTAAGACTTTAATTAGCTTGATCAGGTGTGTTTGACTAGGGTTGAAGCTAAACTCTGGAAGGAGTGTCTTAAAATGTTCATGCAGTCTGACATGCTACAAACGTTAAGTGAGTCTAAAGCTGCGATCACATTAGAGTTTGAGTATGCGATATTCTGAAGTGTGGCGTTGTGAAAAGGGGCGGGATTAGACAAGCTTGACATTTAAATTGCTCCAAGTTTTAAATTTCTCTCCAGAGAGGTCATGTTTTGATCCTCGATTGGTCTCACGCAGTCAAGTGATGCGATTTCGCTGGTCAGAGTTCACCAAGCTTGAACTTTGCACCGCAGCAACCTGCTAAACTTGACGCATGACCCAGTGTTTCCGGTCTGACGCATTCGCGTGCGTATGAATGGAAGTCTATGGGAGAAAAAGCCCAGTGTGACCGCAGCCTAAATGAGTGAGCCTGGCTTCACAGAAAATCAGGGATGACATTAGAAGTAATTGGATCGAAGAAGCCAACTTAAAGCTTAACAAGATGACACCTGGTGGAAAAGCGACCTGTGGATTTGGAGGAGTGTGCAGTGGATGTTGATGACTTGATCTGCAATACTTCTAAAAATACTTTTGTTTCGTATCAAAGACTTGGAAAAAATAATGAACAAGTTTGTTTAATTCCTTAGTAAAAATCTCTAATTAAAAAATCAAATTTGGGCTTGAATCAGTTCATTTGTGCATCTGTTTATTTTGTTTTGTCTGTGGGTTATTTGGTTATATGTATGACATATTCTTCAGTTTTCTTCATCAGCTTCACAGATTTAATTACTACTGAACTCATCAATTTTGTTAAACAGATACCAAATGTGTGCTTGTTTATTTAAAACAACAAACTTAGTAGTATTAGTTAGAGTAATTAATAGTAGTAATGTCTCTCGCGTACATACACTCGGCCTACCTCATGCGCATTCGGCCTCTCTCGCACGCACACTCGACCTACCTCCCGCACATACGGTCTCTCTTGGGTGCACACTTGTGCTGCGTCCCAATTCCCAAAATAGTATTTGAAAATAGAATTAGTATCTCCCAAATGGTAGTATGTTGAAAAGAGTATGCCAAACGTTCCCGGATGGTTTACTACAGGGGTGGCCAACCCTGTTCCTGGAGAGCCACCTTCCTGCAGATTTCAGTTGAAACCCATATCAAACACACCTGTCTGTAATTATCACGTGGTGTTCAGGTCCTAATTAATTGGTGCAGGTGTGTTTGATATGGGTAGCAACTGAAATCTGCAGGAAGGTGGCTCTCCAGGAACAGGATTGGCCACCCCCGGTTTACTATTTAACGCTGCGTCTGAAACCACATACTTCCATACTGTACAGTACGCCAAAATCAGTATGCGAGCCGAGTAGTATGTCCAAATTCATAGAATTCGAAAATTAGTACGCAAGAATTACCCGGATGACCTACTACTTACGGCGAGATTCAAGAGTGCACATCCCATGCACACTGCTCTATCCTGTGATGCCTCATGAGAGAATTCATGAATGGGAGTGAAGCGACACAACTAAAGGCTGATTTATACTTCTGCGTCAAACGCTGGCGTATGCTACGGTGCTGACGCATAGCCCTTCGCCGTGGCCTTCGTCGTTGACGTGCACCTCTCAAAAATTGTAACTACACATCGCAACGATGCGTAGCGCAAGCTCTGTGATTGGTCGGCTTGGTAGCGCTGACGAGTCTGGGCGGGACTGAGAGCCGCGTGAATGGTGCGAGCCTGATGGAGCGATTCTTTGCAAGTGTGGAGTCCCGTGAAGGAGCTCCGGATGGAAAGTTTTGTTTTGTGTTTACCTCATAGTTAAAGTTGCTGCACGTCCGCCAGTTCCTGCCTCAAAATGAGCGAGTTTGCGCCACTTGTACATCCAGGAAGTGTTCAGGAAAAGCAAAACAGCAGAGAAGAAACTTGACACAGAGGAACATTTACACCTCACTGCCCACTAGCGTTTCGGAAGTGTTAATGCAGACCAACAGAGACAGTGCACAGAAGTATAAATGCACAGCTACGCAAGTTGCATGCGCCGTAGGTTACGCCGGTCACTTGACGCAAAAGTATAAACCAGGCTTAAGGCAGGTAGGTCACATGACCATGACAAAATGGCGGACGTAGTACGTCCGAATTCCAGTCATACTTTTTACATTCATACTGTGTAGAAAGCACTTTTCTAACGGCTGAGTTGTACGTTTAAATTCAAATGTAGTACCTACTGAGTAGTAGGCGGTTTCGGACGCAGCCTAAGTGTAGAAGTATCATTACTCTAACCATTACATTACCTACAGTACTTTGCGTGATGGACTTGAATTTGATTAGAACTGCAAACGCGGAGTGTAAGTGTATAAAGTGTAAAGAAACTGCTAATGATAGATGCGCAAGACCACCCGTCAAGTAGAGAGGCTTTGGGATGTTTGTATGGCTGATAATTAATATCTAGCCAATTGGAACATTTTTAAATCGTGTTTTCTGTGTTATATTTCATCAGCAACAACAATACTGAACTTCTATAAAGACGTGTTTGGACATTAACGTCTGAATGCAGAATTATCCAAAGGCCTGAGGACATTTCTCTGCATGAAAGACTCGTGAATGGGAGATTGTCCTGCTGCTGCTTCTCCGATAAGGTAGGAAATTAAATATGACAGAAATGTGGACGATTGACAGGGCTCATAACCAGTGGTGTAGCTGGGGGTATACAGGGCATCAGGCGTTTATACACACAAATTAAGCCGTTTAAAAGTTTACGTGAAGTTTATTTATAAACAAATTTCGAGAGGAGCACGTGCTTCTGATTGATAGCACCTGGTCCACATTAGCTAACACTGATTTACCAATCAGACGACTCCTTAACCACTAAAAATAACCGGAGTATCTTACTTCAGCCATCTTTGCCTTGAAGAATTCCCCCCTTCCACCCCTACTCCTCCCATTTCCTTGTCAGGGCAAAACGGAGGCCTAGTGGTTGGCACCACGGCCGCACAGCAAGAATGTCACCGGCTCGGACACTTCCTGGCCAGGTCGGCATTTCTGTGCGGAGTTTGCATGTTCTCCTCGTGTTTGCGTGGGTTTTCACCGGGCTCTCCGGTTTCCTCCCACAGACCTAAAACATGTAACATAAGCAAACTGACAGCATAGACACTTCCCAGCATCAAATTACTTCCTACATTATCAAGCAGGGGAGTTCTCGAGACCTACCTGAAATCGGACTCCCCTCTCGCCCTGCAATGGGAGGGAGACCCGGGCTCGAGGATCTCACGAGTTCAGGGCTCTCTCCCGGGACAGCATGCCAAACTAGCTTCATAATCAATCATCAGCTAAGGGCGAACTCTTGAAGTACACTAAATGTTCCTTTGAAATGACTTTTGGTGCAATAAATCATCCTGAATAGTTGAACGTGCTAAAATATTCTTTATATGCGTTTTATAACTGAAATTTAATTACTAAACAAAATGAATCATGAATTTGCCAAGAAAAGCACCACTTTACCATTGCCTACTCTTAAAATGTGGGTTGGGGGGGGGGGGGGGGGTAATAGTACACCAGTTTTTTTAGGACCACACCACTGGCTTAAAGAAATATTTAAAAGCTAAGGAAAGATAACCTTGCTGTTTTTTTGTCCCACTCATTTATAGTCATGTGATTTGTCGGTGCCATTTTACGGACGTTTAAGATCTTAATGTCGAATTTTAATGCTTATTATTATAGTATTTCTGTACAACATAACTTTTTTTTTTTTTTACAAATGACATTCTTTCATCATTCATTCACTCATTTTCATCTGCTTTTCCAGAGCCGGGTCGCGGGGGCAGCAGTCTTAGGAGAGAACCCCAGACTTCCCTCTCCCCAGACACTTTCTCCAGCTCCTCCGGGGGGATCCCAAGGCATTCCTACACCAACCCGAGAGACATAAGCTGCATCCCAAATCTCATACTTATGCACTATTCTACGCCATTTTGTAGTATAAATAGTGTAAGTAGTGCGTTCACATTGAAAACTCTAAAAAAATCATAAGTGCACTTTGATTACCCGGATGTTGCTCACGTAGTGGAAGGGGCAGAGCTACCAGGCGCAGATGTTGGATAACTTTATTTTAGATTGTGAAAGCAAAATTCTCCTACGAGAGTGATTATAGCGCCTCCCGATGGTGAATGCGGTTATAATTATGGCAGGTATTATTTGATACTTCAGTCGTTTATTTCACTGATTTGGCGACCGTCAAACGTCATCAGGGAAACGGTCTGAATTTCCGCTTAGTGAAAAAATGTTAGTGCTCCATTTGGGACAACACTACATACATATACTATGCTGTTGAGTGTGTAAGTGCATAGTGTGCCATTTGAGACGCAGCTATAGTCCCTCCAGCGTGTCCTGGGTTTCCCTCGAGGCCTTCTCCCGGTGGGACATGCCTGGAACACCTCTCAAGGTAGGTGTCCAGGAGGCATCAAAAACAGATGCCCGAGCCCCCTCAGCTGACTTCTCTCGATGTGGAGGAGCAGCGGCTCTACTCCAAGCTCCTCACCCTATCCATAAGAGTGCACCCTGCTACCCTTCAAAGGGAACTCATTTCGGCCGCATGTATCCGAGATCTTGTCCTTTCAGTCATGACCCAAAGCTCATGACCATAGGTGAAAGTAGGAACGTAGATTGACCGGTAAATCATGAGCTTTGCTTTTCAGCTCAGCTCCTTCTTTACCACATCGGATCGGTACATCGACCGCATTACTGCTGCTGCTGCACCAATCTGTCTTGTCAATCTCATGTTCCATCCCTCCCTCACTACTAAACAAAACCCCAATATACTTGAACTCCTCCACCTGGGGTTAGGACTTTCCTCCAACCTGGAGATGGCCTCCATGAACCGCCAAATTATCGTGGTGGAGGGGTTTGAGTGCCTGAGTGTTGCTAGGAGCTATGTTGTCGGGGGCTAATGCCCCTGGTAGGGTCTCCAAAAAGGTAAAGGTGACAGGTCAGACAAAGTGCAGTTCAAAAACCTCTTATGAGTTACTTAACATCGAAGACCGTGACATCTCCGAGTATGGCCGGTATGGGGCTGGTGCATTGTGGAGCGGGTGGTGGTCGAAGGTTAGGACCATGACAAACTGATCATCGGACATTCTTTCACGGCCCTTAAAGTCAAACTGTTTCCCCTGTGTTTGCTTTGGTATGTATATGTAACAGAGGCCAGCTAGTAGGTGCTGTGCAGGTAAACCTCACTCCTCTGACCTCTAAAGGTGCTCTAGCGACAGATGCTAGAGGCCATGGTCTTTAGCCTCCTTGGTAGAGCAACCGACTCCCATGCTGAAGGTCGCCGGTTCGATACCAGCTCGGAGTGGGTTAAGTGGCGTAGGATCGGCGGGGTTACATACATATATATATATATATATATATATATATATATATATCAGAAGTCGCGTTAACCGAATATTTTCCGTCATTGACAGAATTTTTTCAGCAGTGACAGAAAAATTTGAAGGTGATCCGTCGTTTTGATGAGGGTGATCTATTGTAATTTGTAGCTGTTATTCCCACTCTTGTCCAGCTGATGGCGATTGCCCTTGTTTTGTCTCCTCTTTGTCACTGCTGCGCTGCGTACAGTGGTAAAAATCTCACCGCAGCTGAGTGTAAGAAGTTTCTTTAAACGGCCAAATAGTTGCGATATTAATAATAAAGGTGAAAAAAAGAGGAAGTGATGCCGTGGACTATGAAGAACAAACAGACAAAAATCCTCAGTCGCCGACAGCTGTTGTTACGGGCCAGCCAAGCAGCAACAAGGTCAGGTGGTTTGGAGTGCGCTGTGAGCTGAGCACTACCGAAGGCAGAGGGGTGAAGCCGCGCCCCTGGTGCTGAAGGAGCTTATGCTGCAGTATTTTTTCCCGGTGAAACGAGTGCTTGCAAGACCGGGAAATCCCACATTTAGAAAATCCAGCAAACTTCTGATCACTTCCTTAGGAGAAATGTTTCCTAACTACAAAACGCTGTCTGAAATGGCGCTACCCAGATAGCAGGTAGTAATCAGCCCGAGCTCGGTTGCCCTTCGGCGCCTCCGACTCTGCATCGGCGAGTGTTATCTGGGTTTTTATCTGGGCTCGCTCCCACACATGCCTTTGTGATGCGGCTGTAAAGCACTGGCCCGACTCCTGTTAACCACATCTGACCCGAGACTGTCTGTAAAGTTCGGGCCGCTTCTGGCAAGGACTCTCCAGTGTGGCAGCAGAACGTGGCTTCAGCCTCCAGAACAAAATTAAAACTGTCATGAGAAGTCGACTTTCCGAGGCAAAGAAACAGAATTTAATGACAACTGCCTCTGCATCAGTTTGTCTTGATGCGTTTGATTACGCACAGGCCAGCACCCAGTTCAGGTCGAAGCAGGAGGAAGATATGAGTTAAGGCGGATATGAGTTATTGTTCATTTGTCAAATAAATAAATAAATGAATAATTTAGCCAAATGCCCGTCGTGCAAGTTCATTATTAAAATATGAATGAAAAAAGCGATTAGAAAATATGCAAATTAAATGACGGTCAATAAAAGGTTATGGCGGAATTTTTACAACCCTCTCCATCAAAATGACGGACAATAAGAAAGTCTAACGCGACCTCTGATATATATATATATATATATATATATATATATATATATATATATATATATATATATATATATGACCAACTGTATTTCTGTGTGGTTTGGCAACGCTACTGTAAAGGACCGCAAACATCTGCAGAGAGTGGTGAATACTGCAGATAAGACCATCAGGACCCCACAGCCTTCTCTGCAGACTATCTACCATCGCACAGTAAACAAGAGAGCTGCCTTCGTCCCGAAAGACCCCACGCACCCACAACACAGAATATTCACACTCCTACCCTCAGAGCGGAGGTATAGGCGCGCTGTTTCCCATCAGCTATCAGACTTAGGATAACGGAGAGCCAATGGACATAAAGAGTTTCATTTTCTGCTCAGTAGCACTCTATATTCACCATCCCAGTTTGCACTGTTGATGCATACAATTGCACTCAATCTGCTCCGGCCATTATACTGTTGTTTGCACATTAGCCAATTGCACTAGGCACTTTTTACATAATGAGCACACTTTTAAGAACTGCTATACATGGTTTACATCTGTTTACTTTACTCCACAATCAGTATTATATTTAGTTTACGTTCGTAGATATTTGTGTATATATATACAGTGGCGCCTGTAACAGAGTTACAATTGCACTCTGTTAAAATTATAACACTTTTCAAATTCTATTGTGATTTTTATTTATTTAAATATTTTATTTCATATTTGTGAATTTTATCATTTTAAGAATGATTTTGGAGTCATTTTCATTTATTTACTATGGCAGTGTTTAACCTGCACACCGCCCCTTTTTGTACCTCTTGTGTTGCCGTAGTTCGTTTTTTTCCCCTCCCACCCTCACAATGCTGCTGTATTGATGAGGGTAGGTTGTGTAGAGCGTTGCTCCTGATTGTATTTCATATTTATCGTTCTAAAGCAAGTGTTTATAATTTTTATGAAAACTATATAACTTATTATATATAATATTATGTATTATATTACATATATGCTATATTTTCTATAGATTGACAGAAGTGCTAACCGCATGGCAGATCGCCATTTTGTCTGCATGTTGCTTCAGTTCTCAGTGAGAAAACTTTATTATTTTGTGTAAATAGGGGTCGGGTGTGCAGTGCAGGCAGAAGACAACATAATCGTGTTTAATTGTCTTCTCCAGGTACGTTTTACTGTCTTTTTGTTTTGTTTGCCTTTTGTTTTACTCAACGCACATTTTTGTTGTCCACCAGGTGGCTCTGTTGTGCGTAATTTTTGCACATGCATTTTTGTTTGTAGTTAAGTTTGGTTTCTTATGATAAAGAAATGTTCATTTTCTTGAAACTGTAGAAAAAAAAAAAGAAAGTGTTTTCCTGCACATTTTAAATTGATAATTTCTAAAAGTGCAATTGTGTATAAATTGTAAAAGTTATCTAATGTAATTACATATTGTTAAGAAAACAATTCATTTGACCAGTCACAATGCTGCTGTATTGATGAGGGGGTCAGATGTGCAGTGCAGGCAGAAGACAACATAATTGTGTTTAATTGTCTTCTCCAGGTGGCTCTGTTGACTATATAAAGTGAAGGAAAGCAGCTCTTGGTGTTGTCTCAATTTCATTGAGTGAAAGTAGCTCCGTTACACCTGCAAGCGTATGGCAGTACGCACTGTGCGTACCTTCCATGAGAGGGCGCGAATTAATGCCGCTTTTTAAAATTTTTTATTACAAAATTTAAATTGATTATTAAACAGCATACACTACGATATATTGATAAAGCAAGAAAGAATGACAACAAATAAAGGTGTGTGTTTTAAAGTGTGTATGTGCTACTTGCATGGTGGGAGATGGGTAAAGAAATCTAATGGCTTTAGTTTTACTGGTGGATTTTCCGCACCTAAAAATCACCATTCAGATAGCTATTGTTATAAAACAGGGTTAAAATGAGTAAACGCTCTTTAAAACAGCAAAACTTAATTGAGACATTTGACAAAATGCCTCAAACTAATGAGACAAACACCGCAGTCTCATTATCAGCACCTGAGCCTGGGAACCGGTCTCGTTCATCAGACAGATCAGAACCAGCTGCTGCGCGGCCTCCTCGCATGGAACAGCTACCATTCAAGGTGTTTTAAACTATTTTATCTGACAGACTGGCATAAATAAGCAGATGTGGCGTGTGTGTGTTGTTGCACTAGATTATTGGTTCCTTTTTTTTTTTATTATCGGAAGGGTATTTTATTTTGAAAGGCGGTTTAAAGGAAATAGACATGACATAATTACTTTCCTTTTACTTCAATATTTTGCATTCTTCTTATTTCAGTGTTTAAAGTTTCGATAGTGTTCTCTTTACATCCATGTGAAAAATAATATAGGTATTTATAAGCGAGTATGACCTCGTAGGCGCGACATTATAGCTGACGTATGCCTATATTATTACATTGATATGGATGTTTAGATTATTCAGTATCTTCAGTAAGGTTAATTATTGTATCATTATTGTGAGGGAAACAGATATAAGTTAAGTTAATGAGCACAATGGCTAGCCCAAATTAAATTCTGTATGTTTATTTTGTTTCTTTTTCTTTCATTACATATAAATTATATATGTAAAATGTGAATCAGGGCTTTAAATTTAATCGGGTTGACACTTTACATTTATTTCTGAGAAGGTTTATGTAGCATATCTGCATTTTCCTATAAAAATGAGAACAAATGAGTTTAAAAATTGTGTACTGATCAACAGACATTTCTGTGTTGTGAAGATTTGTTGGACTGATGTCTGTTATATTCTTTATGATACAGAGAGACAAGAATAAACTCAAGTTCGACCACATTGCTGTATGGATCCTTTCATTTAAACCATCAAACACAACGCAGAAGGACATCCATTACACAGACATTTCCTTTCTCACGAGTTTCTGAAGTGTTTCACACTTTCAACCGAGTTTGTTCCACCGAGGTAAATGTTCAGTGCTGTTGCGAATATGCGAATTTGTAAACGCCTGTCCTGCTCTTTCAAATTATTTGATTAAATGAATTAAATTGTAATTGACTGGCGCAACATGGTAAAACTTTTAATTTAGGCCCCTCTGAAACTGAACATTACACTTTAATTTAGCCTAGATTATTATTTTATTTGACAGTTCAGTTCGTGGTTTGGCATTGTTAAAGCATATTGCGGTCATTTTAGGGTGCTTTCACACCTGTGAATCGATTCAGTTGTTCCGAAACAGAGATTAAAATTGTTACATTGTTGCTCTTGGAGTGGTTCGCTTTCACACTGCAAAGTTTCTAATCGGACCAAAAGAGCTAAAACAAGTCACGTGCGAGTAAACTCTCCTTACATTGGTCAGAGTGTCAGGGTTTATTTTGCAGCGTCCCGCTCAGCTGTCAGGAGAGGTGGTGGTTTGGTGGTGATTGACAGGGTGCGCGCGTGACGTGTCTAAGGAGAGATGTGGTGGGGAGGGGTGAGAAGGGTGCGCGAAGATGCCTATTTGAGGACTGGGAGAGAGACGCGAGATTACCGGGAGATCATCACTCGTTTGCGGGCATCCGGAGACTCGCGAAACTTCCCGCCCTACTCATAATTCTCTCTTCATATAGCCGTAAGCCTATTATATATCCATAAAACACTGTGATATAACCGCGCTCGGATCGGATCGCTTTCTTACTGCAATCGAACCGCTCCAGGGTTCGTTTCAATCGAGCCGAGACCACCTCATTCAAGCGATCTCGGAGCGATTACTTTGGCGCGGAACAGAGCGCGATTGCCCTGTTCACATATGCCAAACGAACCGCGCTAACTGGGCAAACGAGACACGTTCCGAAACAAACGTGTAGGTGTGAAAGCACCCTTAAAGTACTTCACTTCAAATGTTATTGGTTCTTCTATTTTATCTAGAAGATAACTGACCAAGACAAATATTTGTACAAAGAGACAAACAATATACGAAATTAGTTTTAAAAAGACATTTTTTCTAAGAAAAATATAGGCTGCAATTTTTATTTTTGTTTGAGCCAGTCCAATACTCAACTGTGCGGGTGGATGATTGTCGGGGATTTAATTAATGCTTCACTAATTGTATTTTATCACAATTTTCTGTCATATATTTGCAAATTTTGTAATATGTCAATTTTAAAGATTACGCCTTTAGATTTCAGCGAAATATTAAAATTAAAAAGGAAACAAGTTATGTCATAACGAATGCCCTTGAATAATGCAGCAAGCAGTGTTTCTTGACATGACTGGCGGAAGGGGGCGGGGCGGTGCTGAATTTGTGCATACCTTGGATTAAAATCCTGCAGGCGCCCCTGTATATATACATACATTTCATAGTTATTCTTCTGTCACTTCTAAATGTGTATGTCGGGGGCAACGTAGTGGTAGTGCTGTCGCTTCACAGCAAGAAGGTCGCTGGTTCTATGTTCTCCCTGCATTCGCGTGGTTTTCCTCCAAGTGCACTGGTTTCCCCCACAGTCCAAAGACATGCGCTATAGGTCAGGGGTTTCCAAACTTTTCAGCCCGCGACCCCCAAAATAACAATGCCAGTGACTCGCGACCCCCAATATCCTCTGAGGTGGTTATAAATACAGAATCCTTGCATGCAATGACGCAGACACACCAATTAAATTTGTGTCAGTGCTTTAAATGTGCCAGAAAGTATAACCTGATGTTATAAAATCAAAATGCATCTGACGCTATTGCTGCCTTTAATATAATGTAATTACCCCAGGGGTCGCAATCCAATAGAACTAGTAACTATAAGCTACTATAGTAACTATATAGTATATAGTAACTATAAACGACTATTTTTATTTTCAGTATAGTTATGGATAAAATATGTTAATTCTTATGGTTTAATAAAAATAAATAGATTTTTGGAAATCACCAGGCGACCCCCCTTCATTGCCCCGCGACCCCTCGCGGGGTCCCAACCCCCACTTTGAGAACCACTGCTATAGGTGAATTGGGTAGGCTAAATTGTTCGTAGTGTATGAGTGTGAAAGGGTGTGTATGGATGTTTCCCAGAGATGGGTTGCAGCTGGAAGGGCATCCGCTGCGTAAAACATATGCTTGATAAGTTGGCGGTTCATTCCGCTGTGGCGACCCCGGATTAATAAGAGACTAAGCCGAAAAGAAAATGTATGAATGAATGTGTATGTCATGTGTGGTATATGTATGACTTCACTGTGGACGGCAAAGTAAGAATTTCATTGTACAGGGCATTGTGTTTCCTTACTGTGCACATGACAATAAACTAATTCATTTGAATGTGTGTGTGTTTAAAAATAATTAGAATTTGTTTTATAAATATTTATTATTTTGAAACAAAAGTGTATAAAACAGACTGTTCATTTTTTTTTAAAGGAATAAAAAGTTAAATCGTGTACAATGAGTAGCGGCTGGGATTTTTAAACAGAATCATATGTACTTCACACTATTTCAAAGTTTGTTTTCAGCCTATTATTAGGCAGCATATCATATTTAACTATGTATTACAACATTAATTTAACGCTGAGCCGTGCATTTTCAATGTTATTTTTATTTTATACGCAGCTTGAACAGGACTTTTATTTTGAATTTTCTATGTGACGTCATTAAGCCGCGCGCGCTCCCGCGTATGTTGTGATTCGTGAAGCGGCTGGACCATGTTTGTTATAAAGCTTTTGTTATTACGCGTTAATATTTTAATATAGATTTTTGAAAGAATATCAACAGTCAAACACGTTATAATTTTAGAAGCATTGCTGCATGTCTGAACGGCTACTGAAGTCAACTTGCAGAGCTTCAGGTAAGGTAATAAAAGAAAGTTAATGCAGAAAAGTTGCGCCTCTTTTTGTTTCATAAACACGAACTCGATCTGATTGCAAGTTTAATGTTGAGAGAAACGGAGCTTTACGAGTCCTATTAATCACAATTTATTTGCCTTGCTTTATTTAAAGGATTTAACTAATCAAATAAGACCACCACAATATTTTCCATTAAGGGAAAAGATAATCACATTTCTTTCTCAAAGCTTTATGTGGTTAAGAGAGGCCCAGTGAAGATTCAGTCAACAAAATGTAGTAATAATGGTGTCTGAAGTGTAAGTTTAAGCATATTTTTATAACATAATTCAGATATTATGTATTTATTTCTTAATGAATCACTTTTTTTTCGAGTGTAACTGCAGCAGAAACCACAGACATTGTTTAGCAAATCACTAGCGTAGCCAGAAGAGACTGAGGTAAAGTTGATTTTATAGTCACGTATTTGGACTTTCTCTTTAATAATATAATTTCATTTAATTATTACTTGCTAATTCTAAACAGGGAAATCATATTAGCAGTAAACGACTATCAAAGTAGAACATTGTTCACGGTGAATAGATAGTAAATGTTGTTTAGAAGTCAGACTTTCATTCTAATATGGTAAACAATATAGAGACTGCCAAATGAACAAATGTGCGAATATAAAACCAATTTTACTTCTATCAGAAAAGCGAGTCTGTTTGTGTCTCAGAAAAAACAGATTCTGCGAAAATAAATAAGTTATCGAGATAATTGGTTAATTTTGACATGGATAACACACAGCTTCATATATTTTGTTGTTTTAAAAGGAAATGAAATGTTATTGACATTATCATAAGTGTTTTTGTTGTGTTTTTCTGAAATTATCCATTACGACTGATGGTGATACAAAATTCTTGTAAAACAGAATTCTTCATGTGAACAACATACATAATGAACCAACAAGATCCTTGACAGCCATATTTAATACAGAAATAAAAAAAACACAGGCATGTTAATGCCATTTGAATTTCAAAACAATCAATGCCAATAAAGAAAAATTAAATTTCCATGTCAGATTCTAAGTGGACTGCAAAAACATTTCAAAATACAGGCATTGCAATTATGGAAATTGGAAAAACATTATAATAAAGTAATGAAAACAAACAACTGTGCTCATTGTAAAGTTGTACTGCTGTGAGAACAATAATTATAAAGTAATTACTTCTTTACATTCAGCCAGTTTCTGAGACAAAGTCCATGTAACCGTAGGTTCACATCGAAAGCGGCGAGAGCGTCCAAGGTCGCTCTGGCTGCCCTGGCGACAAAGCTGTCTGCCTTCAGCTCCGACGGCGAGAGCGTCAAAATTCGTTTTAATTTAAAGGAGCCGTTGCAGCATGTCAGTAACATTCCTGCATAAAACATGTTTCTAGCGTGAAAATGTTGCGCACTTCTTATCAAATTCATATAATAATGGAAGATCAAGTTGCGTGTGGTGCGGCTTTGCTCTATTTATCCAATGTGTCCATATGTCTGATATATCCTGAAGCAGTTATACCGTTTTGTACTGTCACGTCGCGCGAGATTCCCGCTTTTTTAAGATAAATATATATAACATTAATGAACATCAGTAACTCGCCAGTAACTTATTTAATGCACGTTCCTGTAAGAAAACATTGTAATTAATTGGAAATCTGGCGACCGCAATCATAAAACCCTTGGGAACAACTGTGGTTGGAACCAAAGTTCACAGGTCTGTGTTCTCTGAACTCCTCTCAAGCGGTGGACGTCTTCATTCTGATTGCTTGCCGCCGAACAGCATAATAACTCATAACCATGCCCACGCCGGCAAAGACGTGCCGCGCTGCTCCTCGCCGCCGGCTCTCATTGAAAATTAATGACTTCCGGCTACTTTGACGCTCTCACCGCTTTCGGTGTAAACGTACGGTAAGAATTCTGGGCGTTGATAGGTCTATTTTGTTTCTACTCAGCCCCCCTACAATTTTAGCGATTAGCTCATAAACTACACTAAATTATCGCCTCAGTCCTCTTTCATATCTGCTTATCTGCTATAGATACACTTGTATCACTTATACCAGGGGTTCTCAACCTTTTTCACTTCAAGGCCCACCTTTTTCTCCGAAATCTTTTGAAGACCCAGACTGATTGACTAGAGAAAATGCTTATTTTAAAGCTTTGTGTATTAGCAAAACATTTCATTGGCTTCTATTATTCCCTTATTTTTCTACATCATTAAAAAAAAAAAAAAAAACGAAACATTGTGTGTGTATATATATATATATATATATATATACACAGTTGAAGTCAGAATTATTAGCCCCCCTAAATTATTAGACCGCTTCTTTATTTTTTCCCCAATTTCTGTTTAACGGAGAGAAGATTTTTCCAGCACATTTCTAAACATAATTATTTTAATAACTCATTTCTAATAACTGATTGATTTTATCTTTGCCATAATGACAGTAAATAATATTTCACTAGATATTTTTCAAGACACTTCTATACAGCTAAAAGTGACATTTAAAGGCTTAACTAGGTTAATTAGGTTAACTAGGCAGGTTAGGATAATTAGGCAAGTTATTGTATATCGATGGTTTGTTCTGTAGACTACCAAGAAAAAAAATAGCTTAAAGGGGCTAATTATTTCGTCCCTAAAATAGTGTTTAAAAAATTTAAAAAACGGCTTTTATTGTAGCCGAAATAAAACAAATAAGACTTTCTCCAGAAGAAAAAATATTATCAGACATACTCTGAAAATTTCCTTGCTCTCTTAAACATCTTTTAGGAAATATTTAAAAAGGAAAAAATAAATTAAAAGGGGGGGCTAATAACTTTGACTTCAACTGTGTGATTTATAGTTGCTGGTCAAAAGAATGAAAACTCAATGAGAACAATGAACATGATTAATAAAATCCTTTACAAGCTGACTGCAAATGTCTCCTATAACACGGCTTAGTTGTGCACCTTTGTGGTGCTAGTTTTTAATGTTGTTGTTTTTCCACCTAACAGGTGATTTAAAGCAATGAATGAGTGACTCACTCGCGTCACCAGGAGCTGTTTGAGGAGGAAAACCTGTTAAAAATGGCGTTTATTAAACAGGAGAGTGAAGATCTGAGGATTACAGAGGTGTTCACACTAAAACATGAAGATCCTGGGAAACAAACAGGTTGGATTTCAGAGATGTTATCATAAATGCAATGAGTTTAAACATCTACAAGGCTGAAATAAACAGCGCTGAGGCAGCAAAAGTTTGATAAGGCAACTTAAAGCAGATATTATTTTAGCAGTGCAAATCAGTCAACTGAGTTTATCGGTCTTTGTCAGGTGACGTAACCCCCGTGACCGGCGAGTTGCATTACGGGTGTCGGCCGGCATTTTTGTTGCATCAGACTTCGCGATAGCTGTTCGCTGGTTTGAGCGATTTTCAAAACAAACACGATGGTACCTTCTTGCCGCGTTAAGAACGGTAACAGTAAAGGCTGATTTATACTTCTGCGTCAAACACCGGCGTATGCTACGGCGCTGACGCATAGCCCTTCGCCGTCGCTGACGTGCACCTCTCAAAAAATGTAACTACACGTCGCAACAACGCGTAGCGCAAGCTCTGTGATTGGTCGGCTTGGTAGAGCTGACGAGTCGGGGCGGGACCGAGAGCCGCGCGAATGGCACGAGCCCGATGTAGCGATTGTTTACAAGTGTGGAGTCCCGTGAAGGAGCTCCGGATGGAAAGTTTTGTTTTGTGTTTACCTCATAGTTAAAGTTGTTGCACGTCCGCCGGTTTCTGCCTCAAAATGAGCGAGTTTGAGTCACTTGTACAACCAGGAAGTGTTCAGGAAACGCAAAACAGAAGCGAAGAAACTCGACACAGAGGAACATTTACATCTCACTGCCAACTAGCGTTTCGGAAGTGTTAATGCAGACCAACAGAGGCAGCGCGAAGAAGTATAAATGCACAGCTATGGGCGTTGCCTGCGCCGTGAGTTACGCCGGTCACTTGACGCAGAAATATAAACCAGGCTTAAGTCGCACGATCGAAAAGAAAACTAAATTAATCACGACGACAAATATTTTAAGTTTCCCACCCGGAAGCAAGGATATGGAAGGAAGGTGGCAGAAATAACAAAAGAGACGTCAGATGGCCTGGGTTGCAATGCAAACATATCTCCGTATATGTATGTTTGCTCTCGACATTTCCACAAAGGTAAGCACCTTTCAAGCAACGTTACAATTATCATTGATTAGGCTTTTAAATGCTTATGTTAATTCAATGTAACACTTCAGTTTTGGGTGTAAAACATTTTAAAATCTGATTGTAAAGCTACTCATTGTTAAAATAATTAAAAAATCACGGAAGACTTCAGCTGATTTACTCACCTTTTGTAAAACAGTTTATTTATGGGGTGTCTTTTTTTTCTAACAACAAAGGTTTTTGTTGAAAACCTTCCAGGATTTTTCTACATGTAGAGCATTTTTTTGTTAAATGTTTTAAATCTCAGCTTTATGAAAGTGTTTTTTTTTATCTGTTTGAAATCACTATAGAAAAAAAAACAAAGTAAAGGGATGGAGACATAATAATAATAATACATTTTATTTAAAGGCGCCTTTCTAGCAACTCAAGGACACCGTACAATCAACAAGAGCAATAAAACAACAAGAGAAATAATAAAATATACACAGCAATAGTGCAGATAAAATGAAGTATTAAAAGCCATCTTAAATAAGTGGGTTTTGAGTCTTGATTTGAACAGTGTAAGGGTGTCAATGTTTCTGATGGCAGGTGGTAGTGAGTTCCAAAGCCGCGAAGCAGAGCGGCTGAATGCTCTGTTGCCCATAGTCGAAAGGCGAGAAGAGGGAACAGACAAGTGGAGGGAGGAAGAAGATCGCAGGGTGCGAGAAGGAATAGAAATGTGGATGAGGGCAGACAAATATGGAGGGGCGAGATTGTGGATGGCTTTGAATGTTAACATCTAGATTTTAAAGTCAATTCGAAAATGAACAGGTAACCAGTGAAGCTGCTGCAGGACAGGGGTGATGTGATGAGAAGAAGGGGTTCTGGGGCCTCATGTACGAAGACTTGCGTGGAAATCTTACTAAAACATTGCGTACGCACAAAGCTGTAAATGTGCGTACGCAGAAAAAAATTCAGATGTATGAAACACTGCGTACGCCGAATCTCACGCATATTCTTTTGTACATCCGATTGAACATGAAACTGAGCGCAACATGCACAAGCACAAAACCCCTCCCTGCCTCCTCCCCTGTATGAATATGCTAATGACTATGCTAATGGTAAAACCCAACGAAAAAGCAATGGCAAAAGCAAGCAAAAAGAGAAACTTTGAACAGAATGTGAATTGGAGGTGCTGCTTTCGGAGGTAGATCGGAGAAAAGCGGTGTTATTTGCAAGTTTGTTCTCCGGAATTAACAACAAAAGAAAAAAAAAATAGAGTGGGAGAGTTTAGCTGATGCGGTTAACACAGTTGGGTCTGAACATCGCACTGAGTGCATTAAAATAAAGAAATAGTGTGGTTTATATCTGTAAAATGTTGCAGCACTCTGAACAGTCTCAGTGGCGTGCTCGTAAGACGCATGTGATCATGTTTTGACACGTTCGAGCATGAACTTGGCTCGAATCCAGCGTCTGATGAACTCTTTCTTCTTTTTTTCCCCCGCTACATATCAGATTTTGCCTACTATTTATCACGAGAAAGACAAGTAGGAATCATTAATAAGTCTGTGCATCATATTTTATTTGCACATTTATTGAATGGAAATGTTTCTGATTCACGCATGCAAATTCATCTTCAGATAGTGTCTTTATAGCAATGTGCGTGCGGTAGATCGCTCAGATTACATTGGGAAAACAGGCGACCACTGCAAATTGTGCTTTAATGTTTAGCTGGTCAACTGTATGGTATGGAAACCATATATACATGCTAGATGAACCTGTCTCATACAGCTGCCATTGCAAGGCTCAAAGACACTTTGTAGAGAGGAATTTAACACAACTGCCTCTAGAAGTCGCCAATGGAAATAAAACAGACACGCACAAAAAATGTGCGTACGCCAGCCAGAAAGCTGCCGTGAAGCTGCGCACATTCCCACGTTCAGTTCATTGTTAGTAAATCCAAACGTGAGCGATTCTGAGCGTGAAACCTGGCGTACGCAAAGTTTTTGTGCGTACGCAGCGTTGATACATGAGGCCCCTGGTGATGATACGAGCAGCTGAGTTCTGGACCAACTGAAGCTTACGGAGAGATTTATGAGCGAGACCAAAGAGAAGAGAGTTGCAGTAATCTAAACGAGATGTGACAAGGCTATGAACGAGAACAGCAGTGGCATGAGGGGTAAGAGAAGGGCGGAGACGGTTAATGTTGCGTAGATGGAAGTAAGCAGAACGGGTGATGTTATTGATGTGAGAATCAAAGGATAGGGTGCTATCAAGGTTGACACCCAGACTCCTAGCCTGTTTAGAGGGATAAATGGAACAGTCGTCAATTGAGAGAGAAAAGCTGTCAGTTTTGGAGAGTGTTGATTTGGTACCAACAAGCAAAACCTCAGTTTTTGAACTATTTAACTTGAGAAAGTTAAGAGAGAGCCAGGACTTGATTTCTGCTAAGCAGTCTGTAAGGGATGTAGGTGGAAAACAAGAAGAGGGTTTGCCAGAGAGAAAGAGCTGGGTGTCATCCGCATAGCAGTGAAACTGTATGTTATATTTATAAGTATATTATAAGTAAATTTTATTCTATAAGTGAGTTAATACTTTAAGAGGTTAAGTGCAGTGGCGTAGCGCAAAATGCGGGGGCCCCCCTGCAGGGATCACTGACGGGGCCCTCTGATGAAAAGGCGGGGGGGTGGAGCGATCACAAACTGAGGGGACGGGGGAAGTCGATGGAGCGACGACGCGAGAGAGCGATCACAAATTGAGGAGCGGAGAATGGGGATGGAGTGACAACGCGGGGAAGACTTCACAAACTGAGGAACGATCACAAACTAAAGGAGCGGGAAAGTGGGGCGGGTGGAGCGACGACGCGGGGTAGCGTTCACAAACTGAGAAGCGATCACAAACTGACACCGAAAGCGGCGAGAGCGTCAAAGTAGCCAGAAGTCATTCATTTTCAATGAGAACCGGCGGCGAAAAGTAGCGTGGCGCGTCTTCTCCGGTGTGGCCGTCGAGAAGAGTTTAAATCAAGTCAACTTTATGGTAATGACCTATGACGCGGTTCGGCGGCAAGCAATCAGAATGAAGTAGTCCACAGCCAACCTGCATATGAAACGACGGACACGACCCAGACTGGGCACCATCTCTATGTCTGGGCCGCGCAGAAATGAAACAGACAGACACTGCGCGCTCTGCAAGACGAACCAGGAGGGGGGAAAATAAAGTCTACACTGCGGTCAGCTGAAGATGGGAGAGAACGACGTGCAGAGAAGGTGAGACATGAGGTTGAAGACGGTCTCTAGTCCAAATATTTAAAAGTTCTTAAATCAAGAAGCATTTTCAAGACAAGCAAAACGTATTGTCTTGTTTTACGAAATAATATGCCAAAATGAAGCGAGTTTTTTCTTAAATCAAGTCAAATAATTTGCCAATGGGCACACTACAAAGTATTTGATAGGTATTACACACAAAGGTTCAATTTGTTTCCTGTCAAAAGGGTGGGGTGGCCGGACAAGTGACAAACACAACACGGAGCATAGTGGGCTTCTCAACAGTTTGCTGCCAGGGGACGTTGTTTTGGCTGCCGGAGGTTTCGACATAAACGAATCTGTCGGCATGTTGTGTGCAGAAGTCAAACTACCAGCCTTCACAAAGGGTTGCAGTCAGCTAGCTGCTAGAGATGTGGAGGAGACCTGGAAAATAGCACATCTGAGAATCCATGCGGAAAGGGTAATCGGGAATGCTCGTCAAAAATACAAAATCTTAACAGGAACGGTGCCCATCAGCATGATACTTCCATGTGATGGTGAAGAGGTTACGTTTTTAGAGAAGGTTGTAACTGTCTGTTGTGCACTTACAAACCAGTGTCCTACTGTTGTGTAGCAGAGCCATGGGTTGAAGACGCCAGATGTATAAATGAATTCCTTGAAAATTTGATAGATTCATAGCTAATTCTTTAGCATTTTTTGTAACTTTACTTTCCCCCTAACTACTTAAGAGTGCGATTTTTGTTTCTGAATAAACATGCATGTATAAATGTAAATAAAAGGAGGATAACGTAAAATGTGTTTTTTTTTTATTATTTTATTTTAATCACAAAAACAAAACTGGTATATTCAAACAAAACACAAGGTAAACGGTTATTATTTGAGCAAAATAATGCTTTAAAGCAGTGGTTCTCAAACTGTCAACCCAAGCTCATTCTGAAAACGTAGTCCCGCGGACGTTTCTGGAGACAGCGGATTACGTCCCGGGAGGTACGTACGGCTGAGTTGATTTTTTTCAAGCGAACACTGATGGGCGGTGTGACGCTGTTCCCTTTCGTGCTTGCCAGCCGACCACTTACCTCCTTGTGGAGGGCTTTCCTACTGCAACCCGTTTGTCCACTCAGCTCACCGTGTACGTCGACAGGCTCAAGATGCATAGAGGAGTTGACCACGGCGATCGGTTTCGAGTCCGGGGAAGAGCAGTTCCAGCAATCAGGTAAGACAAAAACAGAATCCCCAAAATTAAGTGAAAGAGTTTCGTAACAGGATCACGCAGTGAAATCCGAAAATGCGGTAGAAAAAAAAATCAGGGCTTTTCTTTTTTTGGACGGCTTTTGTAAACTGTTGCTCGGGTTTAAGGAAGCGAGCGGGCGGGTGGGTCAATCTGTAAAATTGGTTGGGTTCAGGGAAGGAGTAGGGCGGGTCAGCCGATTGGCCGGTCGCGCAGTCAATCATTCGGTCAGTCGGACAGCGGCCTCTGGTGGGTTGACGCGAGAACAGCGCGGGCGTGAACCGCACTCGCGAGAGGCGTTTGAGAAGCGAAAAAGCGCACAACAGCGGATTCGCAAAAACAAAAACTGCAGCTGTACGTACCCGCCGGGACGTATTCCGCGGTCTCCAGAAACGTCCGCGGGACTACGTTTCCACAATGAGCCCGGGTTGCAAACTGTGGTACGCGGGCTTCCTTCTAGTGGTACCTGAAAAAAATACACTTTTACCCTTTGTAAACGTGATCAGGACCAGCTGTTCCCTGTAGCGTATGATCACATCGGTGCAGTGCTTAGAATGTTGACTTTAGTGCATCGCTCCATCAGATGCTAAAAATGAGGTGTGCGGCAGCGGCGATTGCGGAGCAGATACGCGCAAGAGAAGCGCTTTTGCAGACCAGTACTGTTGTGTTGGCATTTCGGTTACTACAAACTCAGAAATCTCCCAATGCTGCATCATGGGTAGAACAGCTATCACAAATGTGTTAAGAAATGTGTTCGAAGTTGTGTGAAATAATGCATTTTTTCGATGTGTCATTTGTTTTGTTAACTAAAAGTGGCTTTCGATTCATTTGTTACCTCAAATTTAGGCTAATTAATCTGGATGTGATTAAAATTTCGCAGGACACAAAAAGACTCAAGCTACTTTGCCATGCATTGGAGCTATAGAATCATTAAATTTAGTCCCTGTGTGCGGTTAACACAAACTCCAATAATTAATCTGCCTCGTCATTATGGTGGTACTTGGAGAGACAGTTTTTTCTGAGCTGGTACTTGATGAAAAAAGTACCACTGCTTTAAAAAACTGAAGTGCCTTTGCTCAAAGGTAAACATTGCTAAACAGTAGCTGCATCCCAAATGGCACACTATACACTATGCACTCATGCACTATGTACTTATGCACTTACACACTCAACAGGATAGTATATGTATGTAGTGTCGTCCCAAATGGCACACTTATGTATTTTTACTAAGCGGAAATTCAAACCGTTTCCCTGATGACGTTTGACTGTCGCAAAATCAGTAAAATAAACGACTGAATTATCAAGTAATACCTGCCGTGAGTATTGCCGCATTCACCATCGGGAGGCGCTATAATCACTCTCATCGGAGAATTTTGCTTTCACCATCCAAAATAAATAAAGTTATTCAACATGTGCGTCCGATCGCTCCGCCCCTTCCGCTACGTAAGCAAACCTGCGGTCGTTGAGTGCGTGAAGTGTCCATCATTCCACACTTCATTTTAGCGGCTGAATGAGTGCATCATCCGGGTAATTAAAGTGCACTTATTATTTTGAGAGTTTTCAATGTGAACACACTACTTACACTATTTATACTACAAAATGGCGTAAAATAGTGCATAAGTATGCGATTTGGGACGCAGCAAGAGATTTAAACGGATAGTTCACCCTAAATTTTACATTTACTCGCTAGTTACTTGCCCTCAAGTGGTGACAACTCTTTATGAGTGTCTTCCGTCTGTTGAACACGAATAAAAATATTCAAATGTAAGTATGTCATATATTATATAAACTTCGCACTTTACGTCGAACACTTGGGACAGAACCAACTGGCTTCTTTTGCAGGTGCAAGCTGCAGCCCCACAGTTAAAATGGAACCAAACTATTTTGCAGTTTTGGTTGTCACAAGCTACCATGTTGTCCTTGCTCTCAGGTCCGTCCAACTTCTCAGCTGTTTTGCTCCTGCCCTTCTTTGGTTTTGTTGAGGTTCGCTTTTTTGGGGGGGAGATTTTCTGCGGAAGCGGAAATGTCTTTGAGAGGCATCTGGCTTGAAACCAGAGTGAAGGCAGCACCAACGAGTTCAGGGAGACACACAGGCCCCGTTTACACTAGTGCGTTTTAGTTTTAAAACGACGTTTTAGATCAAAAATGATCCGCGTCCACACTAGCGTTTCAGCTAGCGTCTCTAAACATATCTCCGTCCACACTACGCCACCAAAAACGTATATCACGTGACCATTTGCGCACTCTGGACATGCGCGGTCTAACAGAAAGCATGCGTCTCACTCGGCATTTGGTTATTATTAGTCAACAAACGCCGGTTGAACATTAAACGCGATGGCAAAGAAAGCACGAGAGGTATTTTTGTGGACAGACGACGAGGTCGAGTTGTTACTAAACGTAACAAATGAATAACTGCACAATGGCGCCTAAGACAGACAGTAGTGCAAACAACGCTCCCATTTCTGTGCCCATGTTGTTGTTTACAGTACTGGTAGCGTTAAAGCCATGTGTTATAGCTATGTGATAGGTGCTTGACGAATAAGGAAAGGATACGCAATGACACAAAAGGTAGCGAATCTCAGCAGTCCCACCTCCGGTTTTAGATGTCTCCGTTTTTGCTCATCTACACTGGAGCAGCAGCGTTTAAGAAGGAAAACGGCCTCTCCAGCATTTTCAAAATGCTTCGTTTTCGGCGCTCGAGAATTCCGGCGTAGTGTGGATGGATGGCGTAACCGTAGCAAAACGTATGCACTTTTAAACGAAAACGCATTAGTGTAAACGGGGCCACAGACTCAAAAAATTGCTGTGCTTTTTTGAGAACGGCACTCCACAGCTGGGGGTCAGGTGTAATACGCAACACGACACAGTCTTTCAAAGTCCACAAAATGAAATCACAATATTGTGCTTCAGCCACAAAAAATCTGAGTTTGGACTTGAATGTAATATGGGCCACATCTTTTTAGTTGAAGCTTGCCATTCACAACTTTCAAACAGAGGTCTTTGTCGCTGCATGCTTCCTCTATTGTGCTGTCCCGGTACTTGTAAGGGCACTTTATCTCTATGCAGCCTCTTCCACAGCAAGCACACTGCACCATCTGGTGATGCTCCAACCTGAGAAAACTTGGGGTTAATGATGAACCCACACTCTGTTACATCCATGTCACTGGGATGTTTGGCGTTGCACAGTTTATACCGTTTTCGCCCATTCTACTCATTATTTCTTGCTCAAGCAGTAGCAGGAAACTTGCAGTAGTATTGGGGTAACAAACTGCCCTCACTGTTGAGTTCAACCACAAAGGCAGCATGCATATAAGATGCAGTGATTCTTCCGGCACGAAAGTGACACCAACTTGCACATCAGTGCTGCTTTCTTGTCTGTCCTTCGATGCAGTGTGCCGGCTCAGGTGAAACATCTGCCTTGCTGGTTGAGGTTTTGCAGTGCCGTCCATTTTCTTTTTATCCCGCAGACTGTGCAGAGACTCAGGCGCTGAGAACGGCTACAGGGTCTACAAATGCCCAAAATAAAAAAAGGCATGGCGGACAGAATAGCAGCTTTTGGACATGCCTTGTGTAGCTGCGTAAGGTAGGAGTCCCACTGTTCCTGTGTCACAATGCCAAACTTAAGCCGCCTTTCCACTGCACACGACTGTTGGAATACGCCCCCCTTGTGGCAGTCGCACAGAATTTTCAGTTCTGACGTGCACCATGGGAGAGACGCTGTTCTCACAGTGTCCGAAATTGTAACCACGGGGAGTGAGACATAGAACTGAGGTTAGATCCACAATGCAGGTTTATTCCTCATCAGGCAAGCAATGGTCAATACAGGTACAAACGGGTATGTGAAGGCAGCCCAGAATCGTAATCAGTAACAGGCGAAAAGGTCAAAAGGCAGGCGGCAGACAAAGACAAGGATGCTAACAAGGCTAAGGTCGGTACACAGGATAACAAGACTGGGAAACGCGTTGTGGTGTTACTTACAGTGAACAAGACTCTGAAAGGGCGAGTGTGTGGCTTTAATAGTGTATGCAATCAGTCTCTGACAATCCTCAGGTGGTGCGAGGAATCAGTCTAGATGAGGAAGCATGTGTGAGTGTGACCGGGGTGCATGTATGAAAATGTAGTCCAACAATGGCGGAATTGTAGTCCATGAGTTATTGTTAGTGCAAGCCAGCGATCTTATGAGATATGATCGCTGGTAATCGTGACAGAAATAAAGGAGTGTGCAGAGTTACTGAAGTTTGTCCTGCGCGCTTGCGTTTTTTTTTAGTTACTTCTTTGGTTTGGTGCGTTAATCTGATCTTTACTATTATTCAAAATAAGGTAATGATTCGCACTCAATTGCTTCATACTGTTTTTATTTTAACTTTTTCTTACATTTTACGGGTGATAACAAACAGACGTTTCGGCACAAAGCCTTCCTCAGTGTGTGACACATTCCCCAACTCCACCCTTTTATTCCATAGTCAATCACAATGTGTACATGTTTGATGTGCTGTTTTCTTGCGAGATTATGTTTTGGAAGGAAAAGGTGTTTTTCGAATAATTGATTATGATCTATTGTAGTGTAAATTGTTACAAAAATATAATGATAATTGATATGATGTTTTCCTATGTAGTAATGGTTTTTGAATGCAAGTTTTTTCGTATGTCTTGCAAATCGTTTTTTAATATGCAGGTAAATGTCTCCTGTATAATTGGTTGTAAGAGCAGAGATGAAGGTAAGACTTGTTATTTTTAATCTTTGAGTAATTGTTAAATGTAGAAAACTTTTAATGTCAACTGTTAGAATTTTTTGTATTGATGTACACCTGATTAGTGATGGGGGTTGATGCACTTTATCTCTGTGGAGTGAGGTCGGAAATGGGAAGAATGTTTATTGTCATTGCTGTGAAGATTATAAGTTATTGTGTGATTAATTGCTAATGAAATGAGAGTGACGGTTTAACTAATTGCACATTGTGATTGACTATGGAATAAAAGGGTGGAGTTGGAGAATGTGTCACACACTGAGGAAGGCTTTGTGCCGAAACGTCTGTTTGTCTGTTATCACCCGTAAAATGTAAGAAAAAGTAAAAATAAAAACAGTATGAAGCAATTGAGTGCGAATCATTACCTTCATTTGAGAAATAAAGGAGTGCAAAAGAAAGAGTCTTTATTCTCTGTGCGTTTACCATGGTTGAATGAATACTAGAAGCTCATATACCGCTTTAATTTTGGGGGGAATTCCGGTCACATACGGTCTAGTCGCAGGAGTTCAAATATTTCAACGGATCCAAATTTTCCGCATATGGAGATGATCGGCACTCCATGCAGCTCCCGGACTACTCTCGATTGGAAATGAATGACTTCCGGTCTGTCACTTGTCGTGTGCAGTGGAAAGGAGGCTTTACACTTGTTCACTGAAGTCCGTAATACTGGCACACTTACAACGTCATCCTGCAAAAGGCTGTTTAAAAATGTTCTGTCTTTGCAGAAGTAAAGTCTATTCTGTGTCCTGCCTCCGCTCCCACTTTTGTAATGTTCGTAGGTATCATCCGGTATGCAGGCTGGCCAGTCACAGTGGTTGTCTCCCTACATCGTGCTACTGCCTCCAACTTAAAAAGTAGAGCTGCCACATGTGTGCATGTTCCTGCAATTCCTGCCATGTGCATGTGCAATGACAACAGGATATAGCACCTGTTAAAGAGCCCATATTATACATGAAATAGGGTCATATGTTGGTTGTAAGGGTCTCCAACAACAGTCTCATATGCATGCAAGGTCAAAAAACACTTTCATGGTCTTATAATCTGCATTTATTTTTACCTAAATATCCCAGCGACTCCCGTATGAATCGTCCAGTGATTCATTTGTTCCCAAACCCCTCCTTAGCGCGAAGCTAATCTGCGCTGATTGGACCGATGACAGTCTGTCGCGATTGGTCGACTGCCTTCAGTCAGAGAGTGAAATGGCCAATAGCCAATCAGCAATATAAAAAGTAATCACAGTTCATACACGCTCGATAGTGTAGACGTGGATTTAAGCTGCCACACACACACAAAAACACACACACACCTCCGGATGACAACGCTCCCGCTTCCGCCCGCACCCGCCAGGTTTTAGCCTGAGAACCCGCTCCGTTTTCTGCCCGCCGCGCCCGATCCCGCTAGAGCGGAGAACACAACCAAAAATCACCCAGTATACAGTCCAGACAGCCAAGCTGTCTGTATAAACGCACACACACAGCACCAAGCACACAAAGCTCGTTCGCTCGCTCGCTCGCTCTCTCTCTCTCTCTCTCTCTCTCTCTCTCTCTCTCTCTCTCTCTCTCTCTCTCTCTCTCTCTCTCTCTCACGCGCGCGCGCACGCACAAGCACCAAGCAGACTCTCTCTTTCTAATTCGCATAGCAATATCCGTGATATTGCTAGACAGCCCGCTCCCGTCCCAAATTAAACCCGTTACCGACCGCTCCCGCAATTTATTCGGAAATTTATTCCCGCGGCTGTCCCCGCGCCAGATTTCTGCGGCACGGGAATAAATTTCCGAATAAATCGCGGGAGCAGAACTCTAGCACGGAGCTCCATAAACAAAGCAGCACGCGTCGCGTTTTTAACGTGACTTTGCACACGATAAGAGAATATAGCCAGTTAACCTGATACAGTACACGCGGTTACAAGTAACAAATCACAACTAAATACATTTGCAAGCTAGAGTCAACGAGGCAACTTTAATCGCACGTACTTACACTTGAGAAATGGAAGAAACCCATCCTGACGTCCATCAGTAAGTTACTCTTTACTGATCCTTTCTTTAACAAACTCAGATGAAGTATTCTTTGTAGCATGTAGCTTCCAGAAGTTTCCAACTGCTTGGTTATAATGCTGATGTTTCATCTTTGGGTAGAGACTCAATATAATATCCATCTGCAGTGTGACTTCAATCGACCGGCATGTTTGTGTGCGTGTGTTTGTGGGTGTGCGTGTGTTTGTGGGTGTGTGTATGTGTGTGTCTGGGTTTGTGCGTCAGAGGGCGAGGCCTCAGGTTTGAAATCTCCCGGGTTTGCGCGTGCATGTGAAGAACTTGGTTTCGTTCGTACGTCATGACGAAACACCTAATGACTCGGTATCAAGGCGACTCGTTTGAAGCACTATGAGTCGACTCTTTTATAGATGAATCAACCGTTTTAAACACTGTATTCTTACAGATTTAAGCCTTAGCTGGATACTTCACTTCACTTAGAGCTGTGTTACACACTACATGGAGGGGAATTTTCAAAAACCCATAATATGGGCTCTTTAAATTGATGAAGGCTTGAGTGGCGTGTCATTTAAACGATGTGAGTGCAAGACCTGTAGGCAACACAAGATTAAACGTGTATGAATGCTGGATTTGATGCACTTTTTAACAATGTATTTTCTCTCTCTATGTACTCTGTAATGTATTTGACTAATAAAACACGTAATATTATGTTACTCTTTTGTTCTGTTTTTGCTTTGATTACATTTATTGCGCGTCTTCGTGAAATACTTCGGACACAAGCATCTGTTTAATGATTTGCAATTGTAAGCATTAGAAAACTGCAATACACATTTAGATTTGATTACTGTATGGTAGTGTTCAAACTCAAACAATGTATATTGAAAAACACTTTTAAACAGTAATACATTCCAATTATGTATTGCAATGTTCTAATATATAACAACAATCTAATATTTACATTTACAAACCGTTACACAGATGCTTGTGTCTGCAGTATTTTACAAATATGAGCAATAAATGTAATCAAAACAACGTTTATTGAAATATTCCAGACAAATAGTAAGACATTTCATTATTAATATCATTATTATTTAAAGTATTATCAGCTTACCTTTGCTGTTACAACTGACTTGTCACAGTCTGTCTGTAGAAATGAGTACAAATCCAATACCCAGCCGTTTGTGAAATGTCCATGGGCTTCTAAAGACTTGCCGTTTCTAAACTGTTCACATGTGTATGCACTTACACCATAAACAGGGTAGTTTACGATGTCCAGGTAGGAGGAAGCAACGAGGGGTCGGCACTCCATTGTTTTTGTTATTTCGTATGGCTCGATGTAGGACAGTTTTTCAAAATAACGATCCTTGGCATCTTTAAGTTTGTTGACGGTACAACGTCCTCTCGGTTTTCTTGTGGTTCTCCATCCTGACGTTCGCATCACTTGTAGGACGCTGTTTTGTCTCTGAGTTGTTGGTTGTATTGTCGTTCGTAGAAGCGATACCGTTAAAATTGCGCTCTTGTGACGTCACACACAACAAACGCACGTGACTGACAAAGACCGATTCATTGTTACAACACCTTTGAGGTTAGTCTAGGGCAGGGGTGTCAAACTGAAGGGCCACAGCCCTGCACAGATAAGTGTCAACCTTGCTCCAACACACTTACCTGTAGGTTTCAAACAAGCCTGAAGGACTCAAGTAGTCTGAACAGATGTGTTCAATTAGGGTTGGAACTAAACTGTGCAGAGCTGCGGCCCTCCAGGAACGAGTAAAGCCTGGTTTATACTTCTGCGTCAAGTGACCGGCGTAACTCACGGCGCAGGCAACGCGCGCAGCTGTGCATTTATACTTCTGTGCGCTGTCTCCGAAACGCTAGTTGGCAGTGAGGTGTAAATGTTCCTCTGTGTCGAGTTTCTTCTCTGCTGTTTTGCTTTTCCTGAACACTTCCTGGTTGTACTCAAACTTGCTCATTTTGAGGCAGGAACCGGCGGACGTGCAACAACTTTAACTATGAGGTAAACACAAAACAAAACTTTCCATCCGGAGCTCCTTCACGGGATTCCAAACAATCGCTCCATCAGGCTCGCACCATTCACGCGGCTCTCGGTCCCGCCCAGACTCGTCAGCGCTACCAAGCCGACCAATCACAGAGCCTGCGCTACGCGTTGTTGCGACGTGTAGTTACATTTTTTGAGAGGTGCACGTCAGTGACGCCGACGGCCACAGCGAAGGGCTATGCGTCAGCCCCGTAGCATACGCCGGCGTTTGACGCAGAAGTATAAATCAGCCTGAAGGGGAAGCTGCAGGCCCGGAGACCCAACTGCACGCTCAGACCTGCACTTCCAGACCTATAGTTTTCTCAGACAGTGCCCCCTGCTGCTGGGATGGGTGAAGCTGCAGGTACGGAGACCCAACTGGACGTTCGGACCAGCACTTTCTAGCAAGTAGCAACATCAGAAACGCCAGTATAAGGTGATTAATTATTGAAGCGATTCTTGAAAATTACCAGGTTTTATGGCATAAATCAATGTGGTGTAAAATATTACACTAACAAACAATTATTAGAGCATTATTTTATGATATTTAGCCTACTGCTTTAGCCTACTGGGACAATTTTCTAGCAATGTTTTCTGGCAAATTGAAAAAAAAAAAATCTAAGTAAAAATGTTAAAATAAAATGTTTAATATATAACGTAATTATTTTTGTAACATTTTAGTGCTATGTAGGTCTACTGTACTGTATTATCTATCTGAAAGTGCTACCAAAGACAGTAACAGTATCACAATAACAGTTTATCAATTATTAATAAGTTCTGTAATGGTTACAAATACGTTTTTTGGAAATCAAAAGATCAGTTAATCTGCATGGAATTTACAATATGGGCTCTCTTAGGTTAAAGCAATAATAATTTGCTTGTGGTGTGTATTTTTCCCCAGATTGATTCTACATTTTAAAAAGGGCGGTCTCTGCCAACACTTATACAGTGCACCAAAGGCTGCAGATATTTTCATGCTCTATACCAGTGGTTCTCAAACTGTGGTACGTGTACCACTAGTGGTACGCAGGCTTCCTTCTAGTGGTACCCGGAGGAATGAAATATGTCATGTACATGCTACACACATTAAAAATATATATCAAAAATTATCTATATAATATGCCAAATATAACATATAGCCTTTATTTCTGAGGTAATCTGCCACGTTTATTAACTGTGCAGAGGTGTAGCTGCTTTACTGGGCCTACTACGCTATTGTATTTCAATACAGCTCATTTTGGTGGTACTTGGAGAGACCTTTGGAGAGATTTTTTTTCTGAGGTGGTACTTGAGGAAAAAAGTTTGACAACCACTGCTCTAGAAAATGAAAAATCTCACCAACAAGAATGTAAAGCATTTATTTTATTTGATGGTTATTTTCTACTTAAAAAAAAAATTATTACTCCAATTATTTATTTTTTTTACCATTTTTCTCTGCATTGTTTTCAACTTGACTTGTGTGACCTCATGAAAAAGAACGCAGAAATAAAGTTTGTTGTGAGAAAATTACTCAGAGTACTATAATTTGTTGTACGTAAAGGAATGTATTGTATATGATGATAATATTCATTCCCTTAAACGAAAGTGTTAAATCCTTAATGATTAAAAAACAACAATATTTGTAAATATTGAAGTAACTGAACAACAAATACAATTAATAAAAATACAACAGAATTAATGCACTACATCCAAAATGTAGTATGTTTAATACTTCATATTATAATGTATTCAATAATAGCGTAATATTTTATAGTGGAAAAGTAGTTAAAACTACAATTTAGAAGCAGCTGAATTCAGGTTAGTCGATCTTTTAAACAGCAGGTGGCACTGTGAAGGTCTGGAAGTGCAGGTCTAGCCGTCTGAGCGTGCAGTTGGGTCTCCGGGCCTGCAGCTTCATACTGTTGCCGGGAACTGAGTTCGAAACCTTTGTTCTAGGATAAAAGAGATGTCATTTAAGGTGCGGCAGCTTTACCATGTGATGGTATATCAATCTGTACTGAAATATTAAGAACGTCTATTTCCTGCGAACATTTAAAGGGCACCTAGTTTACCCCTATTTTAAGATTTAACATTAATGTTATGGTTCTTCTGAGTGTGCCAGTTTCGGTTCAGTTCAAAACACAGTTCAGATTTTTTTATTATAATGTGTTATAAAGTGTAATTTTGAGGGCGCGTACAGAACTCGCTGTTTTAGGGGTGTGTTGCTTCACATGAAAATTAGTTTCGACTTCCCGCCCAACATAACAAGGGGCGGAGCCAAGAGCTCCCGCTTTGTGTGTGGCAACAGACAGACAGAGGGTAGCAACTTGAGTGAGAGGACCAGCATTCAGCCGTACATATACGACTCGCACACAGACCAAGCAAAGACTACAAAATCATTTGTGTCTAGTTTTACAGCCAACTCTGTGCTAGTTTAAAGTTCCGAGCTTGTACACTGGGACTAATAACCATGCACACTGAATTAACTTTGACTGAGGCTATAACTAAAGGGCGTCACACACCGGATGCACTGCTCAGAGCCGCGACACGGCACACCAGACACGCACATTCGCATGTTATTTAAAATAAAACTATTCAGATGGCGCTTTGTGGCGCGGCAGAAATATGAACAGTGTCCTGAGTCATGGCTGGGCGCCGCCGGTGTGTGTACCCTGATAGAAAGCTGTGGCTGCGTCCGAAACCGCCTACTACTCAGTAGGTACTGCATTTCAATTTAAAGGTACTACTCTGCCGTTAGAAAAGTACGTTCTATACAGTATGAATGTGAAAAGTATGAATGGAATTCGGACGTACTATATCCGCCATTTTGTCATGGTCACGTGACCTACCTGCGTCAGTTGTGTCGCTTTACTTCCATTCACTCGCGGGGCATCATGGGATAGCGCAGCATGCATGGGATGCGCACTCCGGAATCTCGCCGGAAGTAGTAAGTCATCCGCGTACTTCTCGCATACTGATTTTCAAATTCTATGAATTCGGCCATACTACTCGGCTTGCATACTGATTTTGGCGTACTATATAGTATGGAAGTATGCGGTTTCGGACGCTGCCTGTGTTTAGAATTGTAAAATGCAAGGCGCGATGCCGGGCAGTGCTTCTGGTGTGCGACCTGCTTAAGGCAAGTTTGTTATTTCCATTGGAGGGACGCGCACGTGAGGCAACGTGCTAGCACTTTCCAGCTGCACCTAGTTTAAATGACAGGGAGCTTCTGTGATCGCGGGAAATGCAAACGGCTGAAGTTTAAGGAGGACGCAATGAAAAGTACACATGTTTGTAAACCCACCTAAAGTTACAAATAATGGCGAATGTTGATCTTGTGTTGAGCCCAATGAGCCTTCCATCTAAAAATAGAGCAAGGGTGTTCCTTTGGTGACATCACTTTGACTCACGCTGAACGCTGAAAATGGCGGACGTGAAACAACAAACTGAGAATGTGGTAATGCGCGCCTGCCAATCAATACTGGTGGGCACGGGGACAGCACTCCTACGTCAAGTTGCGGTCGATCTCAAAACCGCTCCAATTGGTCCACAATTTTTATGTTAAATTGAAAAAAAAAAGGACTAGGTGTGTTTATATCACCCCAATATGACGGTCTATACACTATACCTATACACATTTTAATTTTTAAAATTTATTTAATGGGATAGCCCCTTGAGATTAATCATCTCATTTTCGAGGAGGTCCCTAAAAAGTTCACAAATCAAACAGAGTACAACACATCATAAAGTACATACACTTGACAAGACAAACAATCAAACAAGCAGCACACTCCACCTGAAACACTTCCCACAATCCGAAGCCTAAAGAAGCAACAACATATAATCAAAAGTACAATTTGATATGCAAATAAATAATAAACATTTAATTTAATTTGGAGCCAAATTTAATAACATTCGCAAGTTGTTTTTCAGAAGAGAAAATAAATTAGCCCTGAAAAGACGAAGTGATTTAATTAATCTAAAAAAGGAAGGGAGATTGTTCCAGTCGGAAGGTGCTTTGTATCGAAAGGACCTGCGGCCACTTTCTGTAGAAATTCTGGGAACCAAAAAATAATTCTGTTGCACACAACGAAGCGAATATGATGATGTAAGTGGAACAAAAACTGCTTTAAATAAGAAGAGAAATTAAAGTAAACACATTTAAAAAGAAACAAATACCAATGATACTGTCTACGGAACTTAGGTTGAAGCAAACCAAGTGTTTCATATAATATACAATGATGGGTTCTATAAGGACATCTTAAAACAAATCGACACAGACAATTGAAGACAGTATTTAAAGGTTTTAAATTAATATCAGAGGTATTGTTATAGATAATATCAGCATAATAAATGATAGAAAAGATTAATTGAGAGATCAATTTTTTCTTACTTTAAATGAAAAACAATTAATAGAACGATAGAGAGAACCTAAGCACCGATATGACTTTTTAATTATAAAATCAATAGGAGGTGTAAAGGACAGTTCAGTATCGAGCCAAAGCCCTTTATTGAACACAATGACCAATCAGCGCTGTTTAAGAATGTGCTCAAATGTTCGCAGGAAATGGAAATTTTAAAAACTCCAGTACCGATTGGTACCAAATTGCAGTATTGTGGTGCGCATATGCACATTTTGCTCCAAGGAGACACAGAGTTCCCAAAATATACTCAGGACATGCGTTGCAGGGGTGGCCAACCCTGTTCCTGGAGAGCCACCTTCCTGCAGATTTCAGTTGCTACCCATATCAAACCAATTAATTAGGACCTGAACACCACGTGATAATTACAGGCAGGTGTGTTTGATATGGGTAGCAACTGAAATCTGCAGGAAGGTGGCTCTCCAGGAACATGGTTGGCCACCCCTGCGTTAGGGCTTCTCCTACCGTATAGCTAAAGGTGCTTTCACATCTCTGAATCGATTCAGTTGTTCCGAAACCGAGATTACAATTGTTACATTGTTGCTCTTTGCTCTTGGAGCGGTTCGCTTTCACACGGCAAAGTTTCTAATTGGACCAAAAGAGCTAAAACAAGTCACGTGCGGCGAAACTCTCCTTACATTGGTCAGAGTGTCAGGGGTTTATTTTGCAGCGTCCCGCTGAGCTGTCAGGAGAGGTGGTGGTTTGGTGGTGATTGACAGGGTGCGCGAGCGCGAGACGTGTCTGAGGAGAGACGCGGTGGGGAGGGGTGAGAAGGGTGCGCGACGATGCCTATTTGAGAACCGGGAGGGAGACGCGAGATTACCGGGAGATCATCACTCGTTTGCGGGCATCCGGAGACTCACGAAACTTCCCGCCCTACTCATAATTCTCTCTTCATATAGCCGTAAGCCTATTACATATCCATAAAACACTGTGATATAACTGCGTTCGGATCGGATCGCTTTCTCACTGCAATCGAACCGCTCCAGGGTCATTCAAGCGATCTCGGAGCGATTACTTTGGCGCGGAACAGAGCCCGATTGCCCTGTTCACATATGCCAAACGAACCGCGCTAACTGGGCAAACGAGATGCGTTCCGAAACAAAAGTGTAGGTGTGAAAGCAGCCTAAAACACAGATAGTCTTAAAAATTCACCAATGGTGGTAAAGCATGGTCTCTTAATTGAAGAGTTATCTTATCAATGTCGAGGAAAGAGTAAGGCAGCTGGGTGCTCATTAAAGCTAACATGCATGTTGTTGGTTTTGATGCCTACATGCTATTATATTAATCTTCATCTCTGTTGCTTTGTGTTTAAACTGGGGCTGACTTGTTTATTTGTTTGCTTCAGGTTGGATGGTGCTGAAAGAAGAGACTGGAGAACTTAATGAAATGGAGGAAATAGATCAGTATAAGAGACGAGGCTTATGGACTGATGAAAAATCCTCAGGAGTTCAGGAAACCGAATCTAAATTCAAGTGCTGTCACTGTGGGAAGCATTTTAGAAATGGACAAAACCTTAAAAACCACATGAGAATTCACACCGGAGAGAAGCCGTTCACCTGCAAGCAGTGCGGGAAGTGTTTTTCTCTAAATCAATACCTCACAGCTCACATGAGAGTTCACACCGGCGAGAAAGATCTTACCTGCCAGCAATGTGGAAAGTGTTTCACACAAACCCAAAACCTTAAAGTTCACATGAGAATTCACACTGGTCTGAAGCCGTTTACTTGCCCAAAATGTGGAAAGGGTTTCAGTCAAAAAGCACACGTTATGGACCACATGAGAGTTCACACTGGAGAGAAGCCTTTCATCTGCCAAATATGTGGAAAGGGTTTCACTCAAAAGCAAAACCTTCACGTTCACATGAGAATTCACACTGGAGAGAAACGTTTTAGCTGCCGACAATGTGACAGGAGTTTTACACAGAAAAACAACCTGGATTACCACATGAGAACCCACAAAGGTTAGAGATATTTCACCTGTCAGTAGTGGAAAAACTTGCTTGCTAAACAAAAAAAAAAAAAACACAAATGTGGTGTGGTAAAAGTGTTACACATGAAAACTAACTTGGGTTGATCACATTTTCATGTGTAACACTTTAATCAAGAAGACACTGTTTTGTATAATGCTTATGGGTTGATTTATAGTTATCTTTATGGCTCATTTCCACTGAGAGGTACGATACAGGTCGGTACGGGTCACGTTTATCAAGCTTGCATTTCCACTGGCGTGTTTCAGATGACGTCATTTTTACTCGAGTAAATGTAAATCCGTACGGGTCGTTCATGTTTCATATGAGAAACACTTCTAATGCTGTGTTCACACCAGACGCGGAACGCGCGGATAAATGGCGATATTCGCGTGTAAATAGCCGCGTGAACATTTCAGTTTACTCACTTCATTCGTGCGTGAAATCCGCTTAATTCGCGTGTCAAATTCACTTCAGAACAGACCTGAATTCGCGTGCTGGGCAGGGCTTCTGTCTGCTCGGTGACTGTAGCATTGTTGCTAAATGGCTAACATGGATTCTATGAAGAAAATAACAGTGTTTATATACTTTATGAAGGCTGAAAATCAGCATCGATATGTTTAGGGTCGTGTCTGAGTCCACTACATGCTTTCAGAGGTGCATCCAGCTCTGTAAGCTCATAAACTCCTCCAGAAACTGAACCTGGATCACGGAGGCTTTCAACGGTGCTTCTGACTGAGCCAAGCCCAGTTTGATGAATTGTTGTCGGTGTCGCCTGGAGGATTTCCCCCGGGACACCATCAACAGGTTCTACGTCACAATCACGCCCCCACAAAAGCAAGCTTCTGATTGGTTAATGCGGCGTGAATGTCCGCTGAAGTTTAGATTTTCGAACTCGAGAGATTCGCGTGAAACGCAAGCGCAAAACGCTCAATTTGCCCCCCGCCATTCGCGCAATTCGTGCCACAGGATGTCTATTCGCGCGTTTGCATTGACTTAACATGTAAATCACTCGCGCTTGACGCGCGTTCCGCGTCTGGTGTGAACGCAGCATCACAAAACAGATGCTTTATACACATAAATACTTTTCTAACCTTTCTACGAACATGATTTGATTATAACTGCAGATCAATGAAAGTGCTAAATAGTCTACTTTAACGTCTGAATTTATATAAAATAAACAAATAGATGCAATATATATGAACACGTACAGACCCTTACAGTCTCTGATATGTTATCAGTTACAGAAAAACTACACACAGCAGACATTTAGTCCTTAATGCGGGCAGCCAGCTCTCTGCAACTCTCACATGGTCGCCCACTGAAGTGGCCTGGCCGATCATTCTGTACAACGTCTAGTCCAAGATCGTCCTTTCTTGGTAGGACTACTGTAATGATCTTTTGGCTGTTCTTGCATTCTTGAACCTCTACAAATGATCCGAAACACTGCAGCTCGTCTGCTTGCTTACAGAACAGCCACTGGCTCTGTACCCTCCTGAAAGTTTACATCCCGTCCAGCAGCCTACCACTGGTCAGTGAGTGGCCTTATTGGTGCAGTCACAGAAAGGCTCTAAATCGTTTTCCAGACACCTTTCTTTCTATGTTCCTCGCTGTTGGAGTGATCTTCCTATTTCCTCATGGACTGCTGGTGCACTGGTATCATTCAAACCGTCATCTCCTCCACTAACACTTGAGCATTCATTCAATTGACAAAAAAGTCTCCTCCTCAATCTAGCTCTTAGAACTTTCATCACTAACAGTTCCCTTGTATGAGTAGCGCTTCTTGGTTGTATTGCCTCTTGTTGAATCGCTGAATGCCTCCTCAGTTGCAAGTCACTTTGGATAACGGTGTCCGCTAAATGACTAAATGCAAACATTTCTGTGTATCTAATGCTTTACAGGGCGTAAATGTAACGCCGGGGGGGGACACACACAACAGGAAGTAAGATCCAATATGCAGGTTTATTCAAGATCAGGCGAGTAATGGTCAAATCAGGTGTTAACAGGTATATGCAGGCAAATCCAGAGTCGTAATCAATATTCAGGCAATAGGTCATAAGGCAGGCGGCTAAACAGGAGAACAAGGGTAAACGAGGCTAGGGTCTAAACCAATGACTGTAAAAAATATGGACGACGCGACAGCCCCTTTTCCCATTGAACGCCTTGAGGGCAAAACGCCTGCTTGACGGGCACAAACTGACGCAAAAGACTGCTGAAATTGGAGCCTTGACATGCGCAGAAGGACTGTCTGATGGAGCCAGAGAAGGAGCCGCGAAAATGAGCGGAGTCGAGCTTCCAACCAAACGCTTTATGTAAAATCAACCACGTCCCCCGAACTTCTCAGCATGTGTTTGCTGTCATATCAACACAAATAGATGTAATAACGTTAACAAATATGAGGGGTTTATATATTCAATCGCGCCAGCTCCGGACCGCAGCGCATAACCTACTCGCGGCGTCGCGGGCTGATTCCGGCTCGCATGCGGCAGCGCCGGCTCACTCGGCCGCCGCATCTGGCTCGATTGACTCGGGCTGGAATCGGGTAGTGAGTCCAGGCATCCGGAGTAGGTCCAGCAGAGGTAACATTAGTCAGTCTGAGCTCTAAGGGATAATTCTCCGGCAGGCGAGAATCTAGCCGGAACTGTGTTTTGCTATCTGGGTGGTTAGGCGTGTATCAGCAAACTAATAAAGCCCGAAAAAAGCCCTGACCTTAGCGAATAAACAGTGTTCCACCAGGATCATGTATGTCAGAAACTGTAGTTCACTGCTGAACTCATTTTGTCATGGAAAAAAACACAGAAATCGAATAATAACACTTCAGTCTCCTGCCGAAGCTCAGACGCGCTGCTTTGAGAAACTGTCAATCACCGCTGTCAATCACGATGACACGCCCAGCATTAAATTACTGCTAAAAACAAACTGTTTACAAAAATGAAGATCTGCACCTATTTCAGCACAATAACCAGTGCCTAATCGACCAGAACTATCTTTCGGGATATTTTATTGCAAGTGTAATAAATTTTTTTATTTGGGCTCAAGTCTCCTTCATTAACACGGAGGAGGCGGGCTTTATGACTTGTACTGCAGCCAGCCCCCAGGGGGCGATCTAACGGCCGAGACCTTCACTCAAACGCAGGCTTGCGGCACACTTGGTCTAAACACGGAGAAAACAAGACAAGGAGAAGCGCGTTGTAATGTCACTGAAAGCAAGCAAGACTCGGCAAACTGGAAGGGTGAATGAGTGGCTTATGAAGGGTGTCTAATCAGTCTCTGAAAGTCCTCAGGTGATAGCGTGTGTAATCAGTCTAGGTGAGTGAGCAAGCGTGAGTGTGACCGGAGAGCATGTATGTGTAGCAGTTTTACTCTGGTTGTGTGTTTTTTTTTTTTTTCAATAAGACGACAGCGACGTTGGAGGTCTCAAGTTTGGTTTAATCTGCAAAAACACAGAGAGCACAATAATATGCCGAAAATGTGTCTCTTTTCCCACTCAGGCTCGCGTTAGCGGAGCGAGAGAGCATGCAACTAATTCAGTCAGCGGCGAATTCAACACTAGCTGCATTAATAATAGCCAACAAATTGACAAAAACAATAGGTAAAAGAAAATAAATAGACCACAAAAATTAGCAGTAAAGAATAAACATTATAGTATACATCAGGTAACTTGTAAAAGGAATATAATGTTTCACTGGTCGCTAAATTAGTTAGCAATGGAATGAAAAATAGTGTCAAATATCAGAAAAGATACACAAATAAACATTTAACACTGTGAAATACATTAATATATGCAAAATTATATTGCTTTGCAAACAGACCTCATTTTACACAACTTACATCACTTAACAAAACATAATAAACATACCTGCAAAAACACAGAGAGCACGATAATATGCCGAAAACATCTCTCTTTTCCCACTCTGCCAATTAGAAAGGAAAGTCACTTTAAGCACTCAAATTTGATTATTAACATTCATTTTCGGTACATCATAGTGTTATCACGTTTATACATCCACTGTCACATAAAAAAACACAGTGAACTCGCTTGAAAATCCTTACCAGGCTCGCGTTAGCAGAGCGAGAGAGCATGCAACTAATTCAGTCAGCGGCGAATTCAACACTGAAGATGGCGCTGCCTGCCCACACCGCATGGCTGTTTCTCAATTCCAAGAACGCAGAGAACGGACTTGCGTTCTTGTGGAGACCGGTCTTGCCAGGTGTCCTCGGAAGAACGAACTCAGAAGACCGCGAGGGCAGAGAACGCGTGCTTTGAGAATTGAGATGCTGCGTTCTTCCTGATGGTCACATGACCTTCACGTGTTTTAAATGGTAAATTATTTAAACATTACAGCATTCATACAACAATTTATTGTTTTTCCCCTTTTCAAAATATATACTTTGCATAAAAACATTATATATATGTGTTGCACAACATAAATAAAACAGATTTTAATACGAATTTCAGCAAACAAACACCCTGAATGTGTTTATTCCTTTATTAAGATGTCCATGGTAATGTTTACTGTCACCGTTTCATTTAGGGAAACTCCTGAGGTAAATAAGTAATATCTATGAACTTTAATAAGAAATCTAGATAAAATGCTGCGCTTCCCACCTCCAGTCGCAATGACTTCTGGGACTTCCAGAGCAAGTTCGGTGCTCAAGTCTGCATCGGTGCATCCTCGATATCAAGAACACATCCGGGAAGTTTCACGCGTCCTCCGTACTTGCGTTCTTGAGTATTGAAACTGAACTTAGGCAGCCGATGATGAAGTTTCACGAGGACGCAAGACCGCTGAAGAACGCATATTGAGAAACAGCCCATGAGTCGCTGTGTGCGCCACTAATATGTGCTCTCCATAAACATTTGCCAACATGGTTCCGCATAAAAAAACATCTCCATCAAAACTATATACAGTACACTATAATTAAGAAAAGAAAATATAAAACAAAAGTAATTAAAAAGTCAAGTTTTGATGAAGTTCACTAATAATTTGCATTTGTTTATTTTATACTTATTAGCTCAGCTACATATGCTTATGTAGTCCAGAAGAAGGCGGAAGTGTAGTCCATGGATAATGTGAGAGAACCAGCGATCTCTGTAGAACGATCGCTGGTTATCGTATAAGTAACCTAGTTAAATTCGAATATAGTGTGGGATTTGAAGATGCATTTATGTGGCCAACTGTAAATGGAATCATTTTCTCAAATAAAATAGCTATCTGATCAGAGAAAACTAGGGATGGGAAGATTAATCGATATGTATCGATACGCGGTCATGCGCGTGCACGATGCGAGTGCATCGGTAGAGCAGCAGAGGATGAATGAAATTTTGGAAGCAAATCGAGATGCATCGGTTTTTGCGAGATGCATCGGTTTTTCCGAGATACAGCTTATATTTTTAATATAGAATGTATTTTTTATTTATTAACAAGTGTTGTCAACCTGTTTTTGGCGCATAATTTAATCGACCTACATAAAGTAAGCCTAACGGATTTGCGGATGTGTACACTTTCACTACAACTCAGTGTATCAGGTGTGCGGATGAAGCTAGTGGTGCGCCCTCAGAAAGCGCGAGAAGCAAAACAAACATTTTTTTCCTCACTTAGTTTTAAATCTAAAGTATGGCAACATTATGGATTTAAGGATGGACGACATGACAGGACAGATGCAATTTGCAAAAGTGTGCCGCGCATCTGTAAAATACGCGGGCAGTACGACTAATCTGAAATCTCACTTGAAGCGGCGCCACGGTATTGTTGTGAAAGCTCCATCTTCCAGTGGACCTCTATTCTGCCGCCCTATGCGCGGATATAACTGAGGGCGTGCCGGTGTCGCGGACCTCTATTCTGCCGCCCTATGCGCGGATATAACTGAGGACGCGCCGGTGTCGCGGACCTCTATTCTGCCGCCCTATGCGCGGATATAACTGAGGACGCGCCGGTGTCGCGGACCTCTATTCTGCCGCCCTATGCGCGGATATAACCGAGGACGCGCCGGTGTCGCGGACCTCTATTCTGCCGCCCTATGCGCGGATATAACTGAGGACGCGCCGGTGTCGCGGACCTCTATTCTGCCGCCCTATGCGTGGATATAACTGAGGACGCGCCGGTGTCGCGGACCTCTATTCTGCCGCCCTATGCGCGGATATAACCGAGGACGCGCCGGTGTCGCGGACCTCTATTCTGCCGCCCTATGCGCGGATATAACCGAGGACGCGCGGGTGTCGCGGACCTCTATTCTTCCGCCCTATGCGCGGATATAACTGAGGACGCGGGTGTTGCGGACCTCTATTCTGCCACCCTATGCGCGGATATAACTGAGGACAAGCGGGCGCTGATGGAGGTGTCGCGGACATAACTGAGGATGCGGGTGGTAAGGTGGGGTGTTGCGGACGCCGCCCTCTCTATACTGCCACCCTAGGCGACCGCCTAGGTCGCCTCTATGGACGTGCCGGCCCTGTTCATCTGCAAAGATATTTATTCAGCCTAGTGTCATGGAGAACGAAGGTTTTGAACACCTCCTTCTGTTAATTTTTATTTAATTATAATAATAATAATAATATGAATAATAATAATGATAAAAATAATGGGTGTCACGGTGGCACAGTGGGTAGTTTGACCACCTCACAGCAAGAAGATTGTTGGTTTGTTATATTTTTGTTAGCCTGTTGTTTACAGTGACAGTGATGTTTCAACGCAGCATAACACTGCTAGTTCACCACCTTAAGTTTTGAATAATCAGTGGCAAAATATATGTTTGTAAAACTTGTTTTCATAGTTGAAAAGTTAAATCACAATTCTTGTTGTGCAATGGTAAACCTTTATGTTGAAAGAGTGCAAATATATATATTTTAATATATATTGCACTTATACATTCTGTTTATCTTGAAAATAATATGTGCTATATGTTCTAAAATGGCCCTCTACTGTAAACTGACACTCTGGCTCTGAGAGAAAAGCCAGTTTGTAAAAATAGTCTTGGTTTTGCTTGGTTAATAAATAATCAATCAAACTCATTCAATGGCACAGCATCCTCTTTCACATCATCTCATAAACTTGATCTAATCAGTTAGTGCTGAATTATCGCATTGTATCGTGATATGGGTGTAAATCGTATCGTGTTGCATCGCAATATGTCACAAATGTATCGCTAATATATCGGATCGTATTCTTTGTATCGAGATGCGTATCGGATCAGCATTATAGCTTAGATGCCCAACCCTAGAGAAAACGTATAATGTGACGACGTGTAAACAGGTTTAAAGTGATAAGTTCAAAAGGAGACATTCTGGGAAAGACATTCTGCTTAAACATTTAAGCAGCTGAGTGCTTATTAAAGCTAACATGCATGTTGTTGGTGTTGATGCCTAAATGCTATTATTGATGCCTATATGTTCTTTTTGTTGACTTCAGGTCTAATGGTGCTGAAACAAGAGACTCAAGAACTTAATGAAATGGAGGAAGTAGATCAGAAACACAGTTTAAGGACTGATAAAAAATCCACAATTCAGGAAACCAAATCTTATATGTGCCGTCACTGTGAGAAGAGTTTCTGTCGTGAAAAGAACCTTGAAATCCACTTGAGAGTTCACTTCGGAGATGAGCTGTTCACCTGCAAACAATGCGGACAGGGTTTCAATCAAATTCAAAACCTTGAAGATCACATGAGAACTCACACTGGCCAGAAGCCGTTTACTTGCCGAAAATGTGGAAAGAGTTTCGCTCAAAAAGCACATCTTATAGACCACATGAAAGTTCACACTGGAGAGAAGCCTTTCGTCTGTTACTTGTGCGGAAAGGGTTTCACTCAAAAGCAAAACCTTCAAGTTCACATGAACCTTCACACCGGAGAGAAACGCTTTAATTGCCAACAATGTGAGAAAAGTTTCTCTGTAAAACACACTCTTATAATGCACATGAGAGTTCACACTGGAGAAAAACCTTACGCCTGCTCTGGATGTGGAAAGGCTTTTAAACAGAAAAGCGGCCTTTATAGCCACAATAAAGTTTACAAACATTAGCGATCTTTTACCTGGCAACTGTGGAAAAAGTGTCCCTGCAAATCAAGGTGATAGTTAGTTTTCATGTGTAACACTTTTACCACATCAAACTTATGTTTGCAGCCCTTCCAGCGGTAACCCATCACAAGAAAACATCCATACACACTCATTCACACACATACACTACGGACAATTTTAGCTTACCCAATTCACCTATAGCGCATGTGTTTGGACTATTTAAATATGTGTGCATTTTTTGGCCTAGCAACTTCTTGCTAACACATCGGATGTCATTCCCTCGCTGTAAATGCTAGCGCTCCCTGTTTTTAAATTCTGCAACATCGCTGCACGCGCATCTTGATTGTTTACAAACATGGTAATTCGTGACTCTACTGAATTCAGTATCCTTTTTTATTGTGTAAAGCAGTGTGATCTGGGAAAACTTTGGTTGAATTTCAGCAAAAGTGGTCTATCGAGGAATAAACATGTATATTTACAAAATATATGCTTAGAAAATGTAAAAAAAAATATATATAAAAACTTAAACCAGACTCCAGATAAAACCCTGAAAGTCTCCACTGAATAACTGCTATGTTCAAATGTGGGTTCTTTGAACATCACTGATATATTTCATTAGTAATGCAGTTCTGTATTCACAGTGAAGTGAAAACTTGTATTTATTTCTTTTATTTAGTTTTTTTATTGTATAACATGAACAATAGCATACAAAAATACGGAATACAATACTTTTATTTTTTCACATCAAAGGAACAAATCAGTAGAAAAAAAACTAAAAATAAAATTACAGGGGATACAGAAACTACAAAACTCCCAAATTGCATACATCCTTATAGCTTTTTTATTTTTTGTGTCTTTTAGGGTTTCGTTTGAATGCTTGAGATCAGTTTCAAACAAACGAATATTAGATTTATCATTGGACCATTTTTGTTTGTGTACATGGTGCCTCCCATATATTATCATTAAATTAATAAACAAATTTTGCTCAAATTGTATTATTATTATTGTATATCAAAAAAGAAAATTGAAATTTTTTGTATGTTTAAATATAAGATATTCAACATCAAACCAAAACATTTGTTTTATCGATGGGGTATATGCCGAAGCATGCTAATAGGACTTTTAATTTGCCAGTAACCTGGGTTAAGCGCTACCAGCGAATTGAATGCCAATGCAAAATCCAGTGCGTTTAAGGTTTGTTTTCTTTAAAAATCAGCAATCTCCACTGGCTGAGTGATATCCGATTTAAAGTGGGTCTCAGTTTGTACAAGAAACACTGCATTAAATTACATTTCCCCGCCATAATATGAGCATTTATTTTACCCCAGTATATTCAATGGAGCTTCTGCGTTAGCCTGCCGATTCTGACGGGCGCGTGCGAGTAAAAAGCTTTTTGTCTCGTTTTACGCTTGAGCAACTAAATAAATGCTAAAGTTTATTTAACTGAATGTATTTTAATGACATTACAACATCAATGCTGTAAAAGGAACCGTATAAAATGGAAAAAAGTTCACAATAACAGGCCACCGGAAGTGTATCAGCATGGGAACAGCACTAGCTCGGCATATACCCTATTCCACGTGCACGCAGATTCATGTCTCTAAAGAATTTTTAACAACTTCTTTCACTGGATAAATTAAATGTCAGTTTATATGTCACTTCTTTAACTTTATTGGTGAGACAGTATTTATAGGTAAGTACCAAATTAAGGAATCCCAAAAAGATTTGCATTTAGGCAACTATGTGGTTCTGCATAACCTTTTGATGTAACAGTTATTAAATTATTGTCTATAATTTCCACACCATCGATACGTATTAATAGATTTGATTAATTACCGAATAAGAGCTGAACAAGTCCTCTAGGAATTGCATGAAATACTTTCTTTAGCAGTTATGGGGATCTTGTAATATTGAGAAATTCACAGTAATTAAAAAGTCGTCCATTACTTTTGAATAACAGTCTCGCCAATGTAAAGTGAGACGAAAAGGACTTTTGTTTTGCTTTTATATGACGTCACTAGCCTGCGCTGCGCTCCCGCATCTGTTTGTGTTTCAGCTGAGAAAAGGTTTGTATTTATCTATTTAACGCGCTCTGTGCGTTTGGTTATTACTTAAGATAATTTATGACTCATAAATATGTATATAATGTAGCGTCGTAGTGCCTTGTCCTCTATTAACGAGGTTGTTTGGAGTGAGTAAACCGAATGATTTCACACCTGTCATCAATCAGTAAGTAACCGAATTAGCATTTGTTTTTTTCGGCAACTAAGCAGTGATACCAGAAACATAGAGGTAAAGTTGGTTTTATATTTACACATTCAGACTTTCCCCTTAATAATATAATTTCATAAAAGTATTATTTGCAAAATCTAAATAGTGAAATCACATAAGCAGCTAATGACTATCAAAGTACAGCATTGTTCACGGTCAAATAAACAGTGTTATTGTTGTTTTCAAGTCATACTGGCATGCTAATTCCACTCGAATATTCAAAGTAACATGGTAAACAATATAGAGACTTATAAATGAACGAATGTGTGAATATAAAACCAACATTACCTCTATACCAGAAACGGACATTTTGAAACTCCGAATCATTTGCTTCTTGTAATGATTGACTGTTTTGATTCGCTCGCATCGGAGAACTTGATGTTTATAACTGTAAATAACACAATTTAAAGTGGTAAAGTGTAATTATCATAGTCTACTAATCGACAAAACCTCAGTTTAACGTGCTTTTCCAGGATTTTGTTTAATATAAACGTCTGCATTTTACCTAAAAACCCCACAACTGCTGGAAAAAAGCAGCACATGCTGCTAAGGTATGTTTTGAAATTGAGGTAAAGTTGGTTTTATATTCAGACATTCTCCTTAAATATATTTATATAATATACAATATTATTTGCAAACTATAAATAGTGAAATCATATTATCAGCAAATGACTATCAAAGTATAACATCAATTAAATAGGGCTAATGTTGTTTTGAAGTCATTCTTACATGCGAATTCTGACCCAATATTCAAAGTACCAAGGTAAATAATAGACCACCATTTTGAGGGATGTTTTTTTTTTTCTTCTTCTTCTTCTTTTATTATTATTATAACAAAATGAAACAATTACATAACATGCCAGGGAGCAAAACAGAAATGTATATTTTAAACCGATTCAGTTTTTACATCTTTCTTGTCAGTACATTCAGAAATCAAAGAAATAACACATGGTTTTTTGCTCCAAGGTGAAAACCCTACTCAGTGTTTGTGCTGCAAAACTCCTATTACTGTAAAACATATTTTACTGGACTGTCCTGCTTTTACTGATTCCAGAAGAACTTTTTATGAAATGAACTCTTTTAAGGACATTTTTGACAAAGTAACACCCGAAAAGATTTTAGAATTTTTATCATGTATTAACACAAAAAATCTTATTTCATTTATGTTTTATTTTGTTTGTTGATTTTTAATTTGTATATTTATTGTTGAAAGATTCCTGCCATGAAGATAGCCTTGGTTGCTGACATGGCACTAAATAAAAAAATACATTACATTACAGAAATCAAAGACATGTAAAGATTTAGATCTTCAAGAAAAATCTGAAAGATCTGCTTAGGAGGTAGAGAAGAAGCAGTAGGCAGGAAGTATTGTGCCTAGCACATGGAAAGCCTTCTTCACTGCGCTGTCGGTTGTTGATCTCCTAATTTGAGGAACATTTTTGTTCTTATACCTCAGATAGGGTTTTTGGTATGCACTTTAAGACATCACAACAGGACCTGGACAATCCATCCTCATATTTGCAGACTTTTTCATCCACTTTCCTACTGATTCCGTGGCCAACCCTTGATGAACTGTTTGCTGAAACCGATCTTTCACTTAAGGACTGATGATATCTATTTTGGCTTGCTCTAAAGACTGGTTTCAATGGGAAAGACAGTTATCAAGTGATCATATCTGTTGAAAAGTGATTATTAACGAGTTGACTACTGATCATGTCACAGGGCTCGAAATTGCGACCATCTTGGTCGCATATGCGCCCGAAAATTAATCGATGCGACCTCATAATATATTTGGGCGCATTAGTGCGACCTCTTTAGATTTAAAAAAAAAAAACGTGCTGAATCGCTCTTCCCTGCCGCTATATTGGTTCATATTAGCTGTCAATCACTCAAGGTATTCCGCTGTTAGATGACAGGGAAGGAGCTTTTATGTCCACGGGAAATGCAAACGGCTGAAGAGTGAAAACTTAAAGCACACCTAAAGTTGAGGCGCAGATGAGAGCGATCATGACACGTGGTGAATATTGATCCGCCAGCTGAGATCAATCGAGTATGTGCTTTTCGGAGAAGGTGGCCGAATCTCGATGCGTTGCATTCACTGCGTGTTCAAGATATATCCAGCTGCAGGCCCGCAGAACCACACACGTTTGAGGCACACACAATCTAGGACACACAATCTAGGCAAACCATATATGGTAACTGACTCTTTAGCATTATCGCCACCTATTGAATTTCACAAATATGGTTTCCCATTTCAGTCATTATTATTATTATATCGTAACGATCATTTTAACATCTCTGCAGTTTTTGAACTTAAATTATGTAAATAAAAATAATTGGTTAAAGAAACTTATGACTCTATTAATGTGTCCATATACACAAAGATAACATAATAGATCGTCTAATTGTTGGATTAAGTGTAATAAACTAATTCAAGCTCTTAATATTATCATACTTGGTTAAAATCACTTTGTTGTAAAATATAAAAAGCAAACAATAATATGTCACTTTAAAATAAATTAGCCTACTATAACCATTTAAACAACATATATAGTATATATATATATATATATATATATATATATATATATATATATATATATATATATATATATAGTTATAAACTGATTATCTTAACTGATTATAATTATAAGTTTATATATAAACTACTATCTTTTACTAAACTGTCACTGTTAAAGTTGTTATGTATATATATATATATATATATATATATATATATATATATATATATATATATATATATATGTATATGTATATATGTGTATATATGTATGTGTGTGTGCGTGTGTGTGTGTGCGTGCGTGTGCGTGCGTGCGTGTGCGTGCGTGTGTGTATTTATATATCCACTTATGATTTTTTTATTAATAGTTAATTTGTTCCTATTTGTTTCCTATTACTGTAGTATTAAATTTAAATTACTACAGTATTGAATGTGGGAAATCATTAATTAATAGGTTATTAGAAAATTAAGCTAATAAATAGTAAATAATAAATAGTATCTGCCTTATTATTGTCAGATAATAATGACGACTGATCAGCTATAATGACTGATTAAAAACTGTTCACTCTATTATATTGAATGGCGATCGGAAACAATGCTCCCCATTCGGCCGTCTCAATCGCAATATTTGTGAAATAAAGTAAAGTAAACACTATTGTTTATTGTGTACAATATTTATTAATCATATATATCAAAATATATCGATGACGATGTCCAAAAAGACGTTATAACTTTAACATCCGTCGTAACCACATATGGTTTGCCTAGATTGTGTGTCCTAGATTGTGTGTGCCTAAAACGTGTGTGGTTCTGCGGGCCTGCAGCTGGATATTATTGGCGTGTTCAGCGCAAATGTCCGCTAATAGTCAAATCTAATGCTGTATCATCGCCAAAGAAGCTCGCCAAGTTTGCACTGAAACTGCGTCTCATAACACACAGCGGTATTGCGCCGGTGGTCAACCTGCTCATAAATGGGCTCGGCTGACTCGCCTGCTTTTCCACAAACACAGAAAAATTCAAATCAGCTCAGACTGAACATTTAAATTGACACAAACTTTAACCAAAACTTTTAAAGAGTGATAGAAGTGAGACTTTACTTACTTTCTTTTACCTATTCTTTCTTGAGGTGTATATTATTATTTTTATTTAGTTACTGATGACTGTTTTGCAGCTTTCAGCCTTGAATTTAATTCAATTCAATTCAATTTAGCTTTATTTGTATAGCGTTTTTACAATGTAGATTGTGTCAAAGCAGCTTCACATAAATGGTCAAAGTAACTGGAACAGTGTGGTTCAGTAACTGGAACAGTGTGGTTCAGTAACTGGAACAGTGTGGTTCAGGTTTTAGTGTTTAAGTTCAGTTCAGTTCAGTTTAGCTCAGTTCAGTGTGATTTAATCATTACTGAGAGTTCAAACACTGAAGAGCAAATTCATCAATGCGTAGCTCTACCAATCCTGAACCATGCGAGGCAGTGGCGACAGCGGAGAGGGAAAAAAAACTTCACCTGATGGGAGTGAAGAAAAAAAAAAAACCTTGAGAGAACCAGACTCAGTTGGGCACGACCATTTTAATTTCTCCGCTGGCCAAAAGTCTTTTTGCTGGCCAAAAAAATTTAATATTTTATTATAATCTTTTGTTGGTTTTGGAGCAGAAATATTATTTATTAAACTGACATGCATATATATGCTGTTTAGCAGTACAAAATAAATATTTCTTACTGCAATGCTTCATTTTTGTTTGATGCAAACTATACATTTATTTTTCATAAAGTAACAGACTTTTTATAGCAGATAACTTACATTCAAGCACATTCAAGGCAGCATGATGATGAGAAATGTTATTCATTGTTACTATTATTGTCATTTTCATCATCATTAATATTCTAGAATTTTAACACATACACATTTTGGAATTATTGCACACAAATATCAATGTCATCTCAGCATTAGTTATAGTTGTTTCTGGTTTTTGTTAGTCCTAATTGATGTTGTTTTAAAATACAATAAGTCCCTTAAAATACAATTTGCAGCGGTGCTCAATCTTTTTTGGTGGGTGCTCCTAAATTTTTTCTGGTGCTCCTAAATTTTTGAAGTTGGGAGCACCGGTGCTATCAAGTAAAAAAGTTAATTTCGAGCCCTGTGTCATATCCCCAGTGTGTAACAAAAATTGTTTATTCGTGTTGTCGTATACATTTATTCTAAATACACATGAATCTCTGAAAGTTCTTTTGTGGTCTCTCAATTTCTTTAATGTAGCTTTAAAAAAAAAGTAGTTGTTAAAAGGTTTACGCTTACAAAATTTACACTTGTGTATAAAATATTTGGGCAAAAATATAATAAGATGAAATAAATAAGAAGGGTATTCTGATGGTTATATCCTAAAATAACATTTTCATATTTTAACATAACATCAGGAATTATACCATAATTATACCAAAGGAATTATACCCTAAATATACCTAATACATTTCTCCAAAAACTTTTGGTATGTCAGGGTTCAACGCTTAGGATTTTTTCTACTGGTCTGATCGGGCCAGTGGTTTAGATTTTTACTTGCCCTGCCAAAATTTTCACAGGCCCCGCCAAAAAAAAGGGAAGTTAATAGCTAGTTTTAGCCACATATTTTAAATAAAGAGTCAAAAATAAAGTCTGTAAATCTAGAATTTCAATACTTAAAAAAAAATGTAAATAAAAGTGTTATGCAAGCAAAAAGAGCAGTATGGAAAATGTGCAGGTATTTTATTGCGGTTTGAAATTATTTAACAAAAGGTGGCTGACTTGTCAAACTGACGGAAAACTGTGCAAAACATCACTTCATTTTTATTTTGTCGTGTTGTTCCCACGTAAATGTCTACTTCCAAGACGTTAGAAACAGACGTTTTCTTTTAGCCTTATAATTTGATGTTGTCGTTTCTTTGCTGTCAGATAAGAGGAACCGGAAACTTTTCTACATCACAGAAAAGGTAGTGTTTAAAGACTTAAAAGCACAAACTTAAAATGCACGCAATTGACAAATAGTCAGACAAATTAAATGTAAGTGACAAGGCAGCACTGTCCTAATCGGGCCAGTAATGATCCGGTCTAATGTCCCAAGTGTCTCTCACGCTGGCCCTGGGCCACCGGGCAGTCCTTACTGTTGAGCCCTGTATGTTCACAATTACCTATCTGTTCCAATAATAAACAGCATTAGGACAAGAGATTATCCCACGCTGAAATAGAGAGCGGATATTTTTGTTATTTGGCTTTGTGGCAAATAGTAATTGACCAAGAGCTGTTTTTAGCACATTTAGATGTGGCACAACCTGGGGAGACTGGATCGTCCCATCCCTTCATAAGCATAATAATCCCACAATGGATTGCTCCAAATACAATAGCAAATTCTTTAGCTATAATCTAGATGTAATATTTATAATGGAACAAAAATTCCTTATATTTAAAAGGCCCTCCTCTGGTATTAAATAATTGTCCAACATAAATTATATATATATATATATATATATATATATATATATATATATATATATATATATATAAAATATATATATATATATATATATATATATATAAAAAATATATATATATATGTAATATATATATATATATATATATATATATATATATATATATATATATTTTATATATATATATATATATATATATATATATATATATATATATATATATATATATATATTTTTTTTTTTTTTTTTTTTTTGCCCAATTATCAAAGTAAATGGACTTATTTTTGTACAGTAAATCTTTGTTGTGCCAAATTACATAATTATGTGGGGAAAAGTTGTGCTTGTAGATCAATGACCATGAGAACACATTGTTTGTGAAGAACTGGCATATTTTTTTTTACAATTCTTTTACAATAAAGGAGCTCACAACAGTGGTGCTAACTAAATCCTTCACGTAAAACCATAAGATAAAAGTGACAATGGAGTTGCAGTGTGCCTTTCTTCAGGAAATAAGGGGAAAATAAGTCAAGCTATATGAAGAGTGGTTTTTATTCCAAAGTAATATTTTTTTAAATGGAAACATCAATGAAACAACTCCAGGATACTACCTTTTTAACCATTTTATAAGATTTGGCATTTCCTTTTTTAGATAATTTTTGTCATATTTTTTATTGTTATTGTTACGTCCTTTTAGATGCTAATATTTAAACTAGGAGTAGATGACATAACATACAATAGTTTAATGTGTGTGACAAGCGGATGGAGAAAGAAATAAACTGAAAACCAAATATCACTGCAATTATTTATTGCCCATACATCCAATAAAACCAGTGAAAATATATTATACAGTGAAAAGAACAATATTTACAATAATTAAATGATGAATTACCTGGGGGGGAGAGGAATTAGTTGAATGTGCTTAAATCAAAGAAATAAATATAACAAAACTCAGTAACTGTTTTCACCAAACTAAACTAAATATGAAAAGAAAAGCATGAAAAGAAACCTCTTCAACGTACCAAACGTCTTAACTAAACTGCTCTAACTAAAAACAAAACATACAGAAAACAGCACATTCTCCTGAACCTAGTGAACTAATACAAAATATCAATCTGAGTGTTGTATATGTATATCGCACGACTTACTCCTACACCTCTCCGAGGCATCACTCAAACATGTCAGTTAACTGGACAAGTTTACAAGCAAATACATTGCATTATTAAATCGCAAATTTTAGACAAGAGCATAAAACAAGCAAAACACATTCTCTCAGACTAGCCCTCGCAAGAGAGACTGTGCTCACAGAGACCCATAGAAAGAATAAGAGCGAGAAGGAAAGAGAGAGAGAGAGATCGCCATTGCAGTTTGGGCTCGGCTTTTAAACGCTACGCCAACCAGCGAGGGGTTGCGCAAACCCAGCGTCAGCGGCCAACGTCATCAGCACGAAATGCGGATCCTCCAATGCCGTTCGAACCTGTAACACGCATGAAACGACACACCCACATACAAACAAACAAACGCACACACTTATACAAAATACGTTCTGCAAGCGAACGTTACAGTTATGAATACTTTATTGTATTTTGAGTGGTAGGCTGATTGAAACACAGAGATTTAATTGTCAATTATTCTTATTTCTGTTGATTCTCCTCTTAAACACAGAAAAACCGCTGAACCGACGGATGTCCATGTGACTCATTATCAAAAAGATGGCGTTTATTAAAGAGGAGAGTGAAGACGTGAAGATTGAAGAAACATTCACAGTCAAACATGAGGATCCTGAGGAGCAAACAGGTTGGTTTTGGGTCATTTTGGTTCTCATTCAGATCTACAGCTCTACACAAATGAAAGAGGATTTAGAAGAATGGTACATCCTGGTGGGGAATTTAGCCATTCAAGATTGTTAAACTTTATGCTGCGTTCACACCAGAAGTGGAAAAAGCGTCAATTGTGAGTGATATACATGTTAAGTCAATGCAAAAACGTGAATAGACATCCTGCCGTGCGATACGGGCAAATGAGGCAGGGCGAATGACGCGATTCACGCTAATAAAGCGACGCAAGTTGAACATTTCAATTGAGTTGGAAAATCTGAACTTTATCGGACATTCGCACCACGTAAACCAATCAGGAGCTTGGTCTTGTAAGGGAGTGATTATGATGTAGCGCCTGTTGCTGGTGTCTCGAGGGCAATTTCTCCTGCCGACACTGTACAACAGTTAATCAAAGTGGGCTCAGTCAGAAGCACCGCTGAAAGCTCCATCATCCAGGTATAGTTTCTGGAGGAGTTGATGAACTCGCAAAGCTGGGTGCACCTCTGACAGAATCTAGACATGGTGTCAAACAATTCGACACTGTTTTTCAGCCTTCCTAAAGCACATAAACAGTCATTCTCTTAATAAAGTCCATGTTAGCCATATCACAACGAAGCTAATCCACGTCTATTGTGAAGTGAATTTGATGCGCGAATGTATCAGCTTGAGTATACTTAAAATGTTCACGTGTCTATTTACGCGCGAATAGCACGTCTGGTGTGAACACAGCATTACACCGCAGTCTATTCTTTTCCTATGTTTACATATAGACTAAAAGATATGGACGACATGCACATAGGTTTCTGAAGAGTGCACCTAAAGCTACAAGTAGCCAACCATCGCCATTTTGTTTGCGTGTCATCACATCGACCGTGGTTAACCAAACAAGGGTAAAGAGGCAGAGCATGAGCGGAGCTACAGACGCATGCTAGCATTTTGCTTGGCCAGGTTTTTCTTTGGGAGAAATGCTTAATACTTCATTACCTGCAACTCGTTTGTGTTTTGACCTCATGTGCGTGGTTGTACACTATATCAATAAAGTGTTTAGTCTTATAAAAATACTGCTGTAATACATTGAACCACTAAGCATTGCTCTTATGATGTTTTTCAACAGAAGGAAACCGTGAATTACATCTAAATACTTTGAATGTAGTCTGTGTTAGAAAACGCAAGGCCATTGATGAAGTCCAGGCATAACACTGTATGACGTTTCAGATGACTGTTCTATAGCCTGATGAGTTATAAAAATAAATTCACCCCCTCACAGTTGTCATCAAGGGTAATGTTAGCTATAGACACCAAAACCATCTTTTGTACCAGGCTGTAAACATGTTTTTTTTTAGCTGTAAATTTAGCCAATTTAGCATTGCAGTCAGTGAACGTCTGGAGATCCTGGAGCCAGCCCCCAAAGGCGAGTCGATGAATTGCAGTTTCAGTTACTTCCGTATTGGCTTAACGAAGGATAGCAGGTTGTTGCCGCTTAGGTTTACAGCGTGTCTTTCACACCCAATGCTGCTTAATATTTTAAAATCACTTTTCATTGATTTAAAGATTCCATCGCAAGATGCAGCGGTAACTCGATACTTGCACTTTGTGTGCATTTCTTTTTGATTCGACAAGTTCCTGCTCTAGAACATACTTACCAGCAACTTTTTTAGGTACACCTGTCCAACTCTGGTTAACGCACATTTCTGATCAGCCAATCACTTGGCAGCAACTCAATTCATTTAGGCTTGTAGACACGGTCAAGATAAATAGCAGCAGAAGACCACACCATCTTGTGATGGCTACTTCCCTATGATGGCTACTTTGTCATTAAAGCTCGAATCACCTCAGACTGGTTTCTTGAACATGACAATGAGTTCACTGCACTCAAATGGACTCCACAGTCATTGGAACGGGCGATTCGCATCATGGATGTGCAGCCAACAAATCTGCCGCAACTGCGTGATGCTATCATGTCAATATGGAGCAAAATCTCTGAGGAATAGTTCCAATACCTTGTTGAATCTGTGCCTTGAAGGATTAAGGAAGTTCTGAAGGCAAAAGCAGGTCCAACGCGGTACTAGTAACGTGTACTTAATAAAGTGGTCGGTGAGTGTAACCATATTTAAACATAACACCATATTTACCAGCTAAGTCCGAGTCAAAAGTAAAAGTACACACTGGTGGAAGACTTTTTTAAATGACTGCAGCCAAAATTTAGGCACTGTCATAACTTTAATCAACAATAAAAGACTACATTAAACTCAAATATTGAATTTAGAATCCATGACTGAGAGAATAATGTTTTTAAATATGTATTTCATGCTGATTTAGGGACTTTTTTGGTATGTAAGTGTTAGGGGATTTTTTTAATGTATATAACACACACACACACACACACAAAGCCTGAACTATTCAGTTCTTGTCATGGTTCAGTACGCATGTATCAATAAGTTCAAATTTATTTAATTTTTTTTATGATTTGGTATCAGACTGGAATGTGTGTATCTATTGAACTCTCCCTCTGTCAATCTCGTCCGCGCCTATTCAAACCCACATCTCGGCTGCTTGAAACTGTGTGCATGTCTTGCTCCCTATTTGTGTGCACAAGCCATGCATTTCTGTTTAAAGGGCACCTAGGTTACCCCTATTATCAGATTTAATATAAGTCTTTTGCGTCTCTAGAATGTGTTTATAAAGTTTCAGCTCAAAACACCCATCAGATTTTTCATTATACCTTTTACAAGATGCTGTTTTATACTGATTTCCAGCAGGGGGTGGTTTTGTCGTACTGCGCCTTTAAGACGAGTCTTTCCCGCCTACTGTTTCTACGTGCCTTCCCGCGTGCTTTAATCTCCTCCCTCGGCTGCGTCAAACAACAGACAGACTTAAAGGAAGAAGGTCTCACGTAGCGTTTGTGAGAAATACTACAGGAAGAACTAATCTTTACTAATCAGTATTGTGAAGTTGCATTGATGAGTCACACACAATATCGTTACAAAGTTCACGCACACACACACAGGCAGGCAGACAGACAGCGCGCTTAGCTTAGCACTGTTTTTGCACTCAAATGTGTCAGGATACAGGCTAACCTCCAGTGCTGTGTGGATATCTGTTATGCTAATGTACAAAATGAACCTGATTTAACTTCCACAAACCGGGATTGAAGCGTCTTCCTTTATAATTGTTCTGACACACGGCTGTGCTGATGATGTAAAGCTGAAGTAAAACGCTGTAATTAATTACACACTTTAATTAAACACTTTAAACATGTGAAACTTACTCTTAATCACATTTGATGATGATTGCTGATCCTAGCGAACAGAACAGACCTTTTATTCCCGGTTGCTTTGCGTATGTCTGCCTGGTCTTGTTGACATATACACGTGACTACCGGAACATGATAATGTGCGCAGCTGTCAATCAATTCGGTCGGTCTGAAAACGCTCTAATTGGTCCACCGTTTTTATGTTGTTAAATTGAAAAAAAAAAGGACTGGGTGTGTTTGTATCACCCCAATATGATGGTCTATAGACTATATATACACATATGTTAGTCCAAATAGCTTGAAAAGTGGATTTTTCACTATAGGTGCCCTTTAAAAAATACCAAACTTGCGTCCTCAAAAGATGTGATATTTCAATGCCCCACTGATCCTTAATTTTGATCCTTAATACGATCCTTAAGACATACAAAGTTTTTACTTTTGAAATCACTTTCTGAGCACTCCATGCCTTGCATGTTCACTCTCTGTGCCTTCCCCATGCAGTGACAGCACCTTTCCTGTTCATATCAGTGGATGTGCAGTGTTTACCTAGGAGGAAGTATCTGGGGAGAGAGAAGTCTGGGGTTTTCTCCTGAGACTGCTGCCCCCATGACCTTGCTTCGCATAAGTGGTAGACCAGGGGTGTCCAAACCCGGTATTGGAGGGCCGGTGTCCTGGAGATATACTAGAAACTTCCGAGCAGGTGTGTTAAAGCAAGTTGGAGCTAAACTCAGCAGGACACTGGCCCTCCAGGACCTAGTTTGGGCACAGTTGTGGTAAACTATTCTGTCTAACCTTGGGAATAATGCACAAACAGCAATTCCAGTGGCTAGCACTCTGGTCATTAAGCAGTGACCCATTTTTTTCTGCCAAATACCAAAATGGCTTTTAGGAGGACGTGTTATTCTCAAGCACATATGTCCAAAAGAAGCATTCACAGCTTTCATCCACCTATTTCAAAGTCTATTAATGCATTGAAAGATCACTCTAAATTTCCAGCAGTTGAGGAACACTGGCTTATATTATATATTGAAGCGCAGTAGTTTTTTTTTTTTCTTTGCAGAAGTAGTAATTTTTAATCAGAGTTGAGGGCTAGGGAAGAAGCTGTTGTGCTGTCTGGCAGAGCGGGCTCTTATGTTCTGAGATATTCCTGATGTCAAGAGCTGCAAGAGACTGTTGGTGGGTACGGTGGGGTCCGTTCCAATACTAGTGGCTTTGCTGGAGGCCCAGCATGAGGAAAATGTCCAGGTGTTCTCCTGTCCTGTGTTCTGTTGTAGAATCTTGCGGTCTGCAAGGTACTACCCGTACCAGATAGAGATTCAGTTCTTCAGCACACGGTTCACTTTTTGGTACCTTTGACAATAGAAACAGGAAAGAAGCATCCTAAACCTTAAAGATTAGCGGAAATGGATCATTGTTGTCCATCCCAAATCCTTTTTAATGTCCTGATTAGATTACTGAGACTCCTGGGGAGTAGTTTAGGGATCTGTGCCTTACTCAAGCAGACATCCCAAGTCTCCCGGAAGTTCCGGAAGTCTTTTACAAATGCATAGAGACTCTCGGATGCCTGCAAATAAATGATAATTTCCCAGAAATCGCGTGTCTCCCGGCCGGTCTTTAAATACGTCACACACCCCACTCCACTCGATCCCTCCCAGCTGATCAGGTACGTTGCGCGCAACTCACCCCCACCGCTCTTCAGGTACTGGCGCATGTAATGGAGGCCAGCTAGTAAGTGCTGTGCAGGTAAACCTCACTCCTCTGACCTCTGAGGTGCTCTAGCGACTAGGGGTGTCATGATTTTGATTAAAAATTTATGCTCAATTTCGATTATCGAATCAAAAAATAGAATCGTCGATGCTGCCACTCCCCCATGTCACGTCAGCTTGGCTTGCCAAGCGGGAAAAAACAGGCTTGTTGAAGTGCTTGTTAAACTGCAGAAGCAGGAGACCCGTCGACAGAACTTAAACCCTCTCCTCTTTCAATGAAGTCGCCGGTGTGGAAGCATTTTGGATTTCCAGTGAGTTATGTTGACAACATTCGTGTTGTCGACAAAAAACACAGTTTTGCAAGCTCTGCTATGTACGTATTACGTACGGTTCGTCCGATAGACAACACCGGCATCGCGATCCTCCGCCCACCCCCGTTGCAAATCCGCTCGCGAAAAGTACACACTCAGGCCCTGTTTACACTGTCTTTGTTTTCAAATGGCATTTTAGAACGACAACGATTTGACATCCACAGTGGCGTGTAGCATTTCTGAGCAGCCCTCCTTCCTCACTACCTCTGAAAATGCACATCACGTGACCACACAGACACAGACGCACACACAGCCATTCGCTCAAGACAGCAGGTCCAGGCAGTCAAGAGGACTGCTTCAATCTTTCACTCACTTGTACTTTGTCATTTTAGCGAACACCTCAGATACTGTTGGCTGGTTCCTGTTGGTTGTGCGTCTTTTTTACCGACGCCATTATAACGACACTGATCACTGCCTATTCACGAGTCCCGCAGAAAAAAGTGATTGACAGGTGGTAATATTGTGTGTATCTTGCCTTTATTCATTTACTGTATGATTTGTTTATGGGTAAAACAAAGACCATGCAGGTCAGGTAGTTTAAACGGTAGGCTACAAATAATTAATTGGTCATTAATTAATTATTCATAATCAAAAATCAAATCGAATCGTGCCTTTAGAATCGAAAATGTAATCGAATCAAGGATTTGGAGGATCGTGACACCCTTACTAGCGACAAACACTAGAGGCCATGGTCTTTAGCCTCCTTGTTAGAGCAACTGACTCCCATGTGGAAGGTTGCTGGTTCGATACCAACTCGGATCGGGTTGGGAAGCGCAGGACCGGCGGGGTTACACGCACATGCTCCCATTTAGATACGTCGCGCACCATCACCCCCCTTTTTCTTGAGGCACCCACACTCCCGCAAATCATCTCTGTCTCTCCGGGAAATGACTAATCTGCTCAAGGAAATCGCCACAGCTGTGGTATTGAGGGTAGGGGTGTCATGATTTCGATTAATAATCCGCTCGCAAAAGTACACACTCAGGCCCTGTTTACACTGTCTTTGTTTTTAAATGGCATTTTAGAACGACAACGATTTGACATCCACAGCAGCATTTCTGAACAGCCTCCTTCAACTCTACCTCTGAAAACGCACATCACGTGACCACACAGACACAGACGCACACACAGCCATGCGCTCGAGACAGCAGGTCCAGGCAGTCAGAGGACTGCTTCAATCTTTCACTCACTTGCACTTAGTCATTTTAGCGAACACCTCAGATACTGTTGGCTGGTTCCTGTTGGTTGTGCGTCTTTTTTACCGACGCCATTATAACGACACAGATCACTGCCTATTCACGAGTCCCGCAGAAAAAGTGATTGACAGGTGGTTATTATGTGTGTATCTTGCCTTTATTCATTTACTGTATGATTTGTTTATGGGTAAAACAAAGACCATCCAGGTCAGGTAGTTTAAACGGTAGGCTACACATAATTAATTGGTCATTAATTAATTATTCATAATCGAAAATCTAATCGAATCGTGCCTTTAGAATCAAAAATGTAATCGAATCAAGGATTTGGAGGATCGTGACACCCTTACTAGCGACAAACGCTAGAGGCCATGGTCTTTAGCCTCCTTGTTAGAGCAACTGACTCCCATGTGGAAGGTTGCCAGTTCGATACCAACTCGGAGCGGGTTGGGAAGCGTAGGACCGGCGGGGTTTTCACGCACATGCTCTCATTTAGATACGTCGCGCACCATCACCCCCCTTTTTCTTGAGGCACCCATACTCCCGCAAATCATCTCTGTCTCTCCGGGAAAACACTAATCTGCTCAAGGAAATCGCCACAGCTGTGGTATCGAGGGTGGAATAGAGAAATATAGTACTGCTAACTCTCTCCATATTAGAGCTGGCTTTGGAAGGGGGTCCATCACAAGTTCTTTTGTCTGCTGGACCAGCCGGGACTTGAAATGACAACCTTCTTGTTGTGAGGCAACAGTGCTAACCACTGAGCCACACCACTCTTACCTTTTATAAAAATAAACAAAATGCATAGACAACTTGGGCATATACTAGCTGGTAATTTAGCAAAGAGTTATATATGTCTTTGCTTTAATGACACATTAAGACGTAAGTTGTTTTACCACATTTGGTAAAGCTTTAGGGTAATTTAATACAGGTTGCAGATAACTGCCACTCTTGGGAATATTTACATTTTGTCCTTTTCTCAGATTTGATCTGGTTAATTTAATGGGAAAGATGGATATATTGATTTCTATTTGTTTGCCTTGTGACAATAAGCAGTGGTTAACTTGCAACTTGTCTGTTTTTATCTTAGACCTCATTGTGCTGAAAAAGGAGAGGCAAGAACTGAGTGAAACGGAGGAGAAGGATCATAATCTTATTACTGGAAAATATTTGATTTGCTCACAGACAGAAAAAGCTTCCTCACGAGAAAGTGTCCAAAACGACAAACAAAAAACTTTTGCTTGTTATCAGTGTGGAAAGAGTTTTAGTAACAAAGGAAATCTTAACGTCCACTTGAAAATTCACACCGGAAAGATGGATTTTACATGCAAACACTGTGGAAAGCGTTTCATTAAAAAAGGATCCCTCCAAAACCACCTGAGAATTCACACTGGAGAGAAGCCTTACACTTGCAGCCAGTGTGGATTGAGTTTTGCCGTTAAGACGACTCTTAATATCCACATGAGAATTCACACCGGAGAGAAGCCTTACACATGCTCTGAATGCGGATTGAGTTTTACACACAAACAAACTCTTAATAAACATCTGGAAAATCACACTGGAGAAAAGCCCTACAAGTGCTATCATTGTGGAAAAGGTTTCCGTCTTCCTGTAAACCATAAAGAACACATGAAATCTCACAACGAAGAGAAGCCTTACGCCTGCCGACAGTGTGGAAAACATTTCCGTTCAAGTGGTTACCTTAAAGAACACATGAGGTCTCACACCGGAGAGAAGCCTTATACCTGCCAACAGTGTGGAAAACATTTCCGTTCAAGTGGTCACCTTACAGTCCACATGAGAATTCACACTGGAGAGAGGCCCTATACCTGCCAACTGTGTGGAAAGAGTTTCAATCGAAATGCGCACCTTACGAAACACTTCAATTTGCACTCGAGATAAAGGACTCATTAAAAGGAGAAACTCGCATGAGATTTGAGGAGTGGAGAGAATCTTTTCAGTCATTTTCAGTGTGGAAAGTATTTTACATGTCAACAAGAATTTAAAGGCAAACCTCTCGATTTACCTGTCAATCTACATTCCTACTCTCACCTATGGACATGAGCTTTGTGTCATGACCAAAATGACAAGATCTTGTATATAGTATATAGTGGCCGAAATGAATTTCCTTTGCAAGGTGCACCCTTATAGATCTAGGTCACCCAAGAGGAGCTCGGAGTAGACTGGCTGCTCCTCCACATCAATAGAAGTGAGCTGAGGTGGCTTGGGCATCTGTTTCGGATGCCTCCTGGGCACCTACCTAGGGATGTCCCACCAGGAGGAGGCCTTGGGAAAGTCCCAGGACACACTAGACCAGGGGTCACCAATCACGGTCCTGGAGGGCCGGTGTCCTTGCAGGATTTAGCTCCAACTTGCCTCAACACACCTGCCTGGATGTTTCAAGTTTACCAAGTAAGACCTTGATTAGCTTGTTCAGGTGTGTTTGATTAGGGTTGGAGCTAAAATCTCCAGGACAGCGGCCCTCCAGGAACAAGTTTGGTGACCACTGCACTAGAGGGTCTATGTCTCTCGGTTGGCCTGGGAACGCCTTAGGATCCCCCCGGAGGAGCTGGAGGAAGTGCCTGGGTAGAGGAAAGTCTGGGGTTCTCTCCTGAGACTGCTGCCCCCGTGACCCGGCCCTGGAAAAGTGGATGAAAATAAATGAATGACCGTGGACAGCATTTGCAATCTAAAAAAGTGAAAGATTCTTCAAAAACAACTACACAAACACGTTGTGAATTCTGAAGTTAGACGATTGCATGTCCATGCATGTTAAAATGTTTGGACGCAGTGATTTATGACATCATTTGACTTGATGAATATGATCTCATGAACACTAGCATGAAATTCTGCGACAAAATCATAAACACAGGAAAACATTGCTTTCAAAGCCACTCTCCCTTTCACTCACTTGCTGTCTCTTTTTCGTAGGAGCTTAATATTGGTACAAGATATGAATGTTTGCTACAAATTTAGGTAGGGTTGTATCGACTTTGGTACCAGTCTGTACCAATTATAAAAATGTCTATTTCCCGCCAACAGTTGGGCGCTGTTAAGCACATTCTTGAACACCGCTGATTGGTCATTGTGCTCAAGAGATATGACTGTTATTGGCTGTGAAGGTCATCCATTTGCCACTGCTGTTCACTAAGCGCAAACAGATACAAGGACACTGGAGCATTTTCAAAGCCACGTCATTCAGTTGATCCATTAGCACGTGGGTCTCAAACTTAATTGCTGGTGGGCCGCAACTCTGGACAGTTTTGCTCCAACTCTAATCAAACACAGCTGATCCATCTAAACAAGGTGTTTAAGACTTTAAGACACTAGTAGTCCTGAACACCTTGATTAGTTAGTTGTATTTATTTATGGTTGAAGCAAAACTGCAGAGCTGTAGCCCTCCAGGAATTGAGTTTGACCCATGAATTAGTAGATCATTCATACACAGATCAGCTGATTAAAGTGGCAAATCTCTATCACAACATAATTCTTGGTGCCTAAGTTTATACTCTTGACAACCCTACATTCAAGTTCTGTTTTAACACTGGTAAATGCCTGGTCACCCTGTGTTTGTGAATGTTTGCTACATCTTAGCTGATCAAGGGTGATAAAGGGTTTTAAAACGCTTTCTAGAGGGCCACAGCCTTGCAGTTTCATTCCAACCCAACTTCAACATACCTTCCTGTAGGTTTCTAACAAGGCTGAAGGACTCAATTAGTTTGATCAGGTGTGCTTCATTAGCATTGGAACTAAACTGTGCAGAAATGCGGCCCTCCAGGAACTGAGTTTGACACCTGAAGTCTGGGTCTTGAGTGATAAGGTGTAAACAAGGGTTGTCCAAACTCGGTCCTGGATGGCCGGTGTCCTGGAGAGTTTAGCTCCAACCCCAATCAAACACATCTGAACCAGCTAATCAAGCTCTTACTAGGTATACTAGAAAGTTCCTGGTGGGTATGTTGAAGCGAGTTGGAGCTAAACTCAGTAGGAGACCGGCCCGGCCCTCAAGGACTGAGTTTGAATTCAAATTTACTACTCCACTGTTAGAAAAGTGTGTTCTATACAGTATGAATTGTACTTACATCCTCCATTTTGTCATGGTCACATGACCTACTTTGCGTAAGATCGCTCCTATATATGAATTCTCTCACAGGACATCATGGGATAGCGTGTTTTGCATGGGATGCGCACTTCGGAATCTCGCCGGAAATAGGTCATCCGGGTACTTCTCACAAACTGTTTTACGAATTCTATGAATTCTGACAGACTACTTGGCTCGCCTACTGTTTTTAGCGTACTATTTAGGATGGAAGTATGCGATTTCAGACACAGCCTGATTGACAGGTCTATTTGTTCAACTGCACACACGTCACAAATTCAAACCGACATTTCTCAAACTGTTTTGACATGTTTATAAAGAATTGTGAACTCTTGAGCTGCTTGGCTTGTAAATTCCTCCCGCACAGCGTTCAATGTTTTCCATGCAACTTCTATTGGTAAAGAAATGCACACAAGGTTGCTTGACAGCAAATATTGCACTTCGTACACTTAGTTTGGGGATTGGAACAACTGCAAATGCTTTCAAATTACCAGATTTTCCAATGTGTGTAAAACCATTACATTCGGCCTGTTTGTGTTTGGACCCAATGAGGTCCAAATACTGAATGAATAAAATCACTGTCAAGATGATTTGCATTACCCGGATGATCCTGTGTTATTAGTTTACCACTTGCTGTCAAAGAATAGCATGTTCTGGAATGTTGTGATCATTCAGAATCAAGATAAACAATCAGAATCAAGAGAGCCATGTAAGTAATATAGTTATTTGCATAAACACGAAGCCTTTTAACATCATGATTTAATTTTCAGATCTCATCTGTAACTAAAAAGACATATGTAAATATATTTGAAAAGAACACAAGTCAAACATCAAGCCTTATACAAACCTGCTTGGGTTGCCTGCTAAAGATAGCCAAGGTTGGGAGTGGTCAGTAACTCAATGGGAGACCACATGGGAACTGCTGGAAGTTACTAGCGAAGTCGGAAGGTGATGCTCACCCTGTGGTCTGTGTGGGTCCTTGCACCTCAATACAGTGATGGGGACACTATACTGACAATGAGTACCATTCTTCAGATGAATAATTAATACATGGCCCTAACTCTATTTACACATGAGAAAACCCCAGGAGTAATAACAAATATCCAAGGTATCTTTGGAGACCCTAAAACATGTTAAGGCCTAATCCCAATTCTACCACTTATCCCTTTTCCTTGCTCTCCTACCCCTTATTTACCCCGGGAAGGTGTAGGGGTGTCCTAATTCTCTTTAGCTTGAAGGCATAGGGCTAAAGGGAAGGGCTAGATAGCCCTTGAAACAAAAGATTTTCCAGGTCCACACTAGAAACCTAGGGGTATGGAAATTCGCAGAATACCGCTGCACAAACCAGTCAGGTGCACAAATTTGTATTTTTTGGGGATTTGGCTTTAGGGTACGTCTTATCCTTTCCATGGTTATCTTGAACAAATAATTGTACTAATCTCTTCACAGTCTCTTGTCTAGACTGGTGCTAACAATTGCTGATTTTCAGCTCATCGTAGGCATGGGATTAGAGATCTGCGCGGGACTAAATTTTGAATCCCGCTCCCGCCTGCACCCGCCAGGTTTTAGCCCGAACCCGACCGCTCCCGCTTATATTAACAATTTGTTGTCCCGCTGCCCGACCTGCCCCGTTTTCTGCCCGCCGCGACCGATCCCGCTAAAGAGCGGGGGAGAACAAAACCGAAAATCACCCAGCTATACAGTCCAGACAGCCAAGCTGTCTGTATAAACACACACACACAGCACCAAGCACACACACACACACACACACACAGACTAAGCTCTCTCTCTCTTTCTCTCTCGCGCGCGCTAACACACACACAAGCACCAAGCAGACACACAGGTGTTTGCTGTTATATCAACTCAAAGGCCTTGTAATACCATGTATTAAGTACCAATGTAATACCAAAAGGTTTTATATAAAGGTATATAAATACTGCGTCGCGCCAGCTCCGGGCCGCAGCGCACATTACTCTCGGGCTGATTCCGGCGCAGATGCGGCAGCGTCGGCTCGCTTACGGCCGCTGCATCTGGCCTGATTGATTCGGGCCGGAATCGGGCAGTGAGTCCACAAGCATAGCCGGGCCGAATGGTAAGTCTCCGGCAGGCGAGAATCTAGTCGGAACTGGCCCGAGTGTATTTTGCTATCTGGGAAATCTCTCTCTCTCTCTCTTTCTCTCTCTCTCTCATTCGCACAAGCACCAAGCACACACACAGGCAAAGTTCTCTCTCTCTCTCTCTCATTCGCATAGCAATATCCGCGATATTGCTAGACAGCTCGCTCCCGTCCCAAATTAAACCTGTTACCGACCGCACCCGCGATTTATTCGGAAATCTATTCCCGCGCCGCAGAAATCCGGAAAAATGTTTTGTCGATGTGATCTCGAGGCCTTGTCAGGGGCCATCAGTTTCACCAACTCCTCCTCAAGCTACGCCTGGATGATGGCCGCTACTAGATCAAGCCCGTGATCAGTTAATGCGCCGCTTATTTCATTCACATGAATCTTGCCGCAGGAAGTCTTATCGAGTCTTTGTACACTTAATGCTTCACTCGTGTTTGGTGTAAAAGAGTGTCCCAAGTTTGTCACCAATAGATTTTCCATTTTGGTGTCAAATTTTTTTTTGTGAAAAATGACTTGGGGCAATATTTATTTTTGATCATCTGAGGTCTTATTTTACAGATTTTAAGACCCACCAAGGACCGGATACATTTTTATCATGTTCTGATCCGTGGAATTTAGTTGCTTAACATTTTTGCCTGACTCTGTGGTCTTGGGATCAATGGCACAATGTGCTGAGGGTGGTTTTGGCACATCTGGTAAAGATTTAGCTTGATTTTAAACATGCTGCAGATTGGAAAATCTGGACTTTTCCCAATTCTGGGAACCTATGGTCTATGCGTAACTTATGATGATTTTGTAATGTGTGCGAAATAAAGCAAAGGTTTGACCCTTATTAAGAATAAGTACTAAGATTACAGCAGTTTCCGAAACATTGTGGGCATTTTGGAAATTTTTGGCTTTGATTCTTTGGGTGTCCAATTGTTTTTGTCTGTTGCTTTTTGACATTAACCTGGTTTTAACTTGCAACTTGTCTCTTTTTTTCTTAGGTCCGACTGTCCTGAATAAGGAGAGGCAAGAACTTTGTGAAACGAAGGAGAAGGATCAGTGTGCAAAGCAGCATCGTATTGTAACTAGAAAGAAAGACTTGATTTGCTCAGAGACCGAAAAGGTTTCTTCACGAAAAAGTGCCAAAACGACAACACCAATTGATTTTGCGTGCCCTCAATGTGGCAAAACGTTCAGTCATCGAGGAAACCTTAACGTCCACATGAAAATTCACAACGGGAAGATGGATTTTACATGCAAGCACTGTGGAAAATGTTTCATTAAGAAAGGATACCTCGAAAGCCACCTGAGAATTCACACTGGAGAGAAGCCTTACGCTTGTAGTCAGTGTGGATTGAGTTTCGGACACAAACAAACCCTCAACATCCACATGAGAACTCACACCGGAGAGAGGCCTTACACATGCTCTGAATGCGGATCGAGTTTTACACACAAACAAACCCTTAATAATCACGTGAGAACTCACACTGGAGAGAAGCCTTTCATATGCTCCCATTGTGGAAAGGGTTTTCATAGTCTTACAATCCATCATAACCACATGCGAACTCACACTGGAGAGAAGCCCTACACCTGCCCTCATTGTGGAGTGAGTTTCGCTCAAAGACATGCTTTCAATGTCCACGTCAGAATTCACACAGGGGAAAAGCCGTACAAATGCTCTCACTGTGGAAAACGTTTCCATCATCCTGGAAACCATAAAGAGCACATGAGATCCCACACTGGGGAGACCCCTTACACCTGCCAACAGTGTGGAAAACATTTCCGTCGAAGTGGTTACCTTAAAAACCACATGAGAATTCACACTGGAGAGAAGCCTTATACTTGCCAACAGTGTGGAAAGAGTTTTACTCAAAATGCTCAGCTTGCAAAACACATGAAAATTCACACTTGAGATGAACATTACAAGGAAAAACTCACAAAAAAAAAAAGAGTCCACGTGAAAACATGCCGAATCAACAAGCAGTGATAAAAGCCACTGATTTTAACTTGCTGATGGTACGGTGCAGCCTACGCGTTGACGCATAGCCCTACGCCGTGGCCGTCAGCATCGTTGACACGCACCTCTCAAAAAATGTAACTACACATCACAACGACGCGTAGCGCAAGCTCGTGATTGGTCAGCTTGGTAGCGCTAATGAGTCTGGGTGGGACCGATAGCCGCACAAGCCCGATGGAGCGATGGTTTACAAGTGTGGAGTCCCGTGAAGGAGCTCCGCATAGAAAGTTTTGTTTTGCGTTTACCTCATGGTTGAAGCTGTTGCAAATCCGCCAGTTCGTGCCTCAAAATGAGCAAATTTGAGCCACTTGTACTTTCAGGAAGCATTCAGAAAAAAACAAAACACCAGCGAAGAAACTCGACACAGAGGAACATAAACACCTTAAGCCTGGTTTATACTTCTGCGTCAAGTGACCGGCGTGACCCACGAAGCATGCAACGTGCGTAGCTGTGCATTTATACTTCTGCGCGCTGTCTCTGTTGGTCTGAATTAACACTTCTGAAACGCTAGTTGGCAGTGAGGTGTATATGTTCCTTTGTGTCGAGTTTCTTCGCTGCTGTTTTGCTTTTCCTGAACACTTCCTGGATGTACAAGTGGCTCAAACTCGCTCATTTTGAGGCAGGAACCGGCGGACGTGCAACAACTTTAACTATGAGGTAAACACGAAACAAAACTTTCCATCCGGAGCTCCTTCACGGGACTCCACACTTGTAAACAATCGCTCCATTGGGCTTGCGTCCAGCTCGCGCCATTTGCGCGGCTCTCGGTCCCGCCCAGACTCGTCAGCGCTACCAAGCGGAACAATCACAGAGCTTGCGCTTCGCGTTGTTGGACGTATAGTCACAATTTTTGAGAGGTGCAAGTCAGCGACACCGACGGCCACAGCGAAGGGCTATGCGTTAGCGCCATAGCATACGCCGGCGTTTGAAGCAGAAGTATTAATCAGCCTTCACTGCCAACTAGTGTTTGCGAAGTGTTATCGCAGAACAACCGAAACAGTGCGCAGAAGTACAAATGCACAGCTACGCGCGTAGCATGCACCGTATGCCACGGCGATCACTTGACGCAGAAGTATAAACCAGGCTTTATATTGCATTCACACCAAATGCAGAATTAAACATTTGCATTGGAAAATTACATTTAAGGTCAATGTAATCGCAGAACCAGAGGTAAATTGCCTTTGTGCCGCATGAATGATGGTAAAAGCTTGTTGCGTCTACTGTGCATGTTCAAATAATTCAGCTCGATCAGAACGTTTGCATGAGGTTAAACACATCTCGCAACACAACATGACCACACAGTTACTCGAGTTTCTGAAACTTCACCCTGGCTGGAGTTTTTAGAAAGTTTTTGTTTGTCACCTGATACTGCATTTTGGTAATGACCAAACTGCGTAGAAACAAAAATGCAGTTCTCAAAATGTTCATGTTCGTATGGACAGGCCTTTAGAAAGTTTGTAACTTTGTCATTCACTTGAGACTTTTGAGGAGTGCAGGGTCCTTTCATGCAACTTGAGTGTGGAAACAAAGAGCTGCCTTTTCTTTGTGTTACCTAAAACCCAAGTTTGGTGCAAACAGGGCCGGCACCTCAATAGAGGCGACCTAGGCGTAGAGTAGTCTGTAGCTGTTTCTCAATATGCGTTAGTCAGCGGTCTTGCGTCCTCATGTTTTCGTGTAAAGTCATCATCAGCTGCCAAAGTTCAGTTCTAATACTCAAGACCGCAAGAACAGAGGATGCGTGAATCTTCCCGGATGTTATCTTGATATCGAGAACGCACCGATGCAGACTTGAGCACCGAACTCGCTCTAGAAGTCTCAGAAGTCATTGCGACTGAGGGTGGGAAGTGCAGCATTTTATATTTAAGTTCAGAGATATTACTAATTTATTTCCCTAAATTAAACGGTGAATATAAACATTACCATGGACATCTTAAGTTTGTTTGCTGAAATTCGTATTAAAATCTGTTTTATTCATATTGTGCAACGTATATTGATAATGTTTTTTTGCATAGTTTATATTTTAAAAAGGTGGAAAACAACTCGTTGTCTGAAGGCTGGAATGGTTAAATAATTTACCATTTAAAACCGCGTGACCATCAGGAAGAACGCAGCATCTCAATTCTCACAGGACGCATTCTCTGTACTCGCGGTCTCCCGAGTTCGTTCTTCCTAAGGACACCTGGCAAGACCGGTCTCCACAAGAACGCAAGTCCGTTCTCTGCGTTATTGGAATTGAGGAACAGCCAGGGTGACAAGTGTAGAGCGCCAAAGCCCAACCCAACCGCGCTCCAGACCAATTCTTTCAATGGGGCCAGGGCCGGCCAACTAAACCGCAACTGGGCATGACTCGGAGCACTCAAACTTTTCAAATGAACTCGGAAAAGGGGGTCAACAGTACTCGGACATGGTTCCGATAGCCTAGTGTGAGTACATACTTAATATGTTGGAGCAGAGTTGAAACTAAACCCTTCAAAGTTGAGAGTTGGAGCTGCTACCTTCCACGAGTTTGACACCCCTACCCTTGATCGTAAAACATATTTATGTAGGCTAGCAAACGCACGCTAATCATATTTTCATAACATTTTAAGTAGTGACTGTTGACTAGGGGTGTCCAAACTTGGTCCTGGAGGGCCGGTGTCCTATATAGTTTAGCTCCAACTTCCTTCAACACACCTGTCTCGAAGTTTCTATTCATTCATACGTTTTTTTTCGGCTTAGTCCCTTTATTTATCAGAGGTTACCACAGCGGAATGAACCGCCAACTTATCCAGCATATGTTTTACGCAGCGAATGCTCTTCCAGAAACAACCCAACACTGGGAAACACTCTTGCATTCACACTTGTACTCCACGGCCAAAATTAATTTTTTAAATTCACCTGTACTGCACGTCTTTGGACTGTGGGGGAAACTGGAGCACCCGGAGGAAACCCACGCCAACACGGAGAGCCAAGCGGGGGCTTGAACCAGCGACCTTCTTGCTGTGAGGCGATTGTGCTACCCACTGCACCACCGTGATGCCTCAAAGTTTCTAGTATACCATAAAATAGTTTCATTATGAGGGTGGATGTTGTTGTCGCACGCGTTCTAATCAGCGGTGTTGTCGCGCGCTACTTAGGGGGGGGTCGCGGGGGCACTTTGGATCATTTTGGAAGGGCACTTTCTATCCAAGACTAAAAAGGGCATGCACGTGCCTGGTTTCAGGTGTATCTAATTAGGGTAGGAACTAAACTTCGCAGAACACCAGTCCTCCAGGACCGAGTTTGGGCAAGCCTGCAGAAGACGCTCTGAACAACGGCAAATGCTTTTAAATTCTTCTCACGCTTTCTGTCATTATACAACAAGTCTGTAAAACCATTACATTTGCTCCAAAGTACTTGAAGGCGGTGACTACATTAATAAAACGGAAAGTGATTTTATTAATGTACAAACATTGTGTGACTTCAAGCACAGATGTTTTTATTTATGGCCAGGCAGGGTAAATGATGTACTTATTTGAGGGAGGTATCCTGTGGACCTGGGCGAAGCACTAGCGCAGTAGGTAGTGCTGTCACCTCACGGCAAGAAGGTTGCTGGTTCTAGCCTCGGCTCAGTTGGCGTTTCTGTGTGGAGTTTGCATGTTCTCCCTGCGGTCGCGTGGGTTTCCTCCGGGTGCTCTGGTATCCCCCACAGTCCAAAGACATGCGGTACAGGTGAATTGGGTTGGCTAAATTGTCCGTAGTGTATGAGTGTGTGTGTGTGAATGTGTGTGTCGATGTTTCCCAGAGATGCGTTGCGGCTGGAAGGGCATCCGCTGCTTAAAAACTTGCTGGATAAGTTGGCGGTTCATTCCGCTGTGGCGACCCCGGATTAATAAAAGGGACTAAGCCGACAAGAAAATGAAAGGAATCCTGTGGATCTGGTTTTACAATGTTGTATTTTACTACTTTTCCATATTTTGTAGTTTTTGCAATTTTTTTTTGAATATTGCTCAGCCCATTGGTCCGCTGTAATGGGTTTTAAATGTGCTATATAAATAGTTAACAAATTAAGTGTGATTATTTTGTCCATTTCCAGCATACATCAAGCTGAATGTCAGAGTGGGGCTTATTAATCTTTGCTGTATTTTAGAAATAATAAATAAACATATTAAAACGTTTCTGGAGATTTTTGTTTAACTTACTGAAGCCATAGACCCACTATGCGAATAACAGAACAATTTAACTTATTGAATTAATGCAGTATATGGCACATTTCGGCCTGATTGGTCTGTATGGGTTGACATCCGAGCGCCTGCTATTGACCAGTGGTATTTTCCACATCAGCAGCTTCATACTACAGTAATAACAAAACAATTTCAACATGACATACTGAATTTTATAATATTTTTTTAGTTTATAAAGCAGGGTGGTCTGGTAATAATTTAGCTGAATTCACCAAGCTTAACGGACAAAAGCAAATTAAACATTGCTGTAAAACACTAAGGAAATTGTTAAGAAAAAAAAAAACCCTAAAGGTCTGCACTGAATGACTGCTGTGTTCAAATGTGAATTTGTTGAATAGCATTAATATATTGAATTATTTCGATATTTTATGTTTCTTTAGTCAGCACTGTGTACGTACTCCAGTAACGGCGCGCGGCAATAAACAAAAGACTTTTTTTTTTTACTTTTATTTAGAAAAAAAGAAATTTACAATATAAATCAGGAAGTAATCTGTAGAAGAATGGAATACAAGAATTTACAATTATTAATAATAAGTAAAAAGAAAGGAGTAATAGAAAGAAAATTTAAAAAAAGAACAAAATGAGGAAAAGGGAAGTATTAAATTAAATAAAAAAATACAGAAAGCCTTAATTACTAACATACTGGAAGCATAATATTTTCATAAGTTTCTATTAACTTGCACAATTTCTTGTTGATAGAAAGACGTATAGCTTTAAGCATGGAATCAATTTCAATTAAAAAATGGGCAAACGAAGGAGAGGATTTAAGAAATTTTTGTTTGTGAATAAAGAATTTTGCATATAATATAAAAAAGTTATATATATATATATATATATATATATATATATATATATATATATATATATATATATATATATATATATTCTTCATTTTTGTTGACAATAAACAAAAGACTTTTCTTTTGTATTCACTGTCTGACGTCATCACAGGACTGCTCCGCTCCCCTGCATCTGTTTGTGTTGCGCCTGAGAAAAGGTTTGTGTTTATCCACTTAACGCGTTTCAATCAACGCAACTCGCTCCGTCTTTATTATTTTAGTATTAAGATATGTATCGTTGAATGAAATGCTGCAGGGTTTTATTTCCCCCATCATTATTGAGGTTTTGTGTGGGGAGGTTACGTTAAGGTGTAATTTATTAAACGTATATAAGTCATCACAGAAAATACGTCTTGTAATGTGTGTTTTGCAATGAATTTGTAATATTTAACATCACAATAAGGCAGCTTTGCAGACATATTTGAATTAAAGATATTTTAGGTGACCATTAAACTGCTAAACATGAACTGATAAATCCAAAAAAATGACAATAGTGAGGTAAATAATCGATTATTTATATCGATAATCATCAAATGGGAACTCTCACTACTTTTACTGAGGTAAAGTTGACTTTATATTCACACGTTCATTCATTTTAGAACAGTAAGAACTTGCAAAGCGCTAATTTTAAATGTTTGGTCTTGTATAGCATGTAAATATAACTTTAAAACAACATTAGCACAACTCACTTGGTATAATTCCAATAGTTTTATTGTACATTAGGAATTAACCACCATACTCTTTTCCAGTTAATTATACCCAGATGTGTTGAAGCTGGAGGCGCATCCGCAGCGTAAAATATGTGGTGGATAAGTTGGCGGTTCATTCCACTGTGGCGCCCCCTGATTAACAAAGCGGAAAAGAAAATGAATGAATGTATTACCTATTTGTCAGCTCTACTACTAGAGAGCAGTAGGACAAGAGATGATCTTGCGCTGAAACAGAGAACGGATATTTTTCTTATTTGGCTTTGTGGAGACTGAGGTAAATAGGTGACTAGCAAAGCGCAACATTTTTCACAGTCAATGAAACAGTGAAAACAGTACAATGTTGTTTTGAAGTCATACGTGCGATTTCTTGTGACATGTGCCAGTAGGTGTCAGTATAAGCACATTAATCTTATAAGTCTCTTTGCTTTAATTTTTAAAAATCATTAGGCAAATGACACCCGTTATCTTACATGCATATATGTTATAAGTTTTCAACATGCATTTTATTATAACTTTTTAAAGCATATTATTTAAAATACCTTAAAATGAAAATAAGTTAAACAATAAAATAAATGAATGAATTAAAAACATAGAGAAGTCCATATTGTAGGGAACAAAGGAACTGCCAGGATGCAATAATATACAGTACAACAGATAAGTGTAACCCCTCCCATACATAAGCATGCCACAATAAATTTGACTAAAGCCTGTTTTATACTTCTGCGTCAAGTGACCGGCGCAACTCACGGCGCAGGCAACGCGCGCAGCTGTGCATTTATACTTCTGCGCACTGTCTCCGTTGGTCTGCATTAACACTTCCGAAACGCTAGTAGGCAGTAAGGTGTAAATGTTCCTCTGTGTCGAGTTTCTTCGCTTCTGTTTTGCTATTCTGAACACTTCCGGGATGTACAAGTGGCTCAAACTCGCTCATTTTGAGGCAGGAACAGGCGGACGTGCAACAACTTTAACCATGAGGTAAACACAAAACAAAACTTTCCATCCGGAGCTCCTTCACGGGACTCCACACTTGTAAACAATCACTCGCGCCATTCGCGCGGCTTTCGGTCCCGCCCAGACTCGTCAGCGCTAGCAAGCCGACCAATCACAGAGCTTGCGCTACGCGTTGTTGCGACGTGTAGTTACAATTTTTGAGAGGTGCACGTCAGTGACGGCGATGGCCACGGCGAATGGCTATGCGTCAGCGCCGTAGCCTATGCCGGTGTTTGACGCAGAAGTATAAATCAGCCTTAACATGTACTGTCAAATGACTATATTACGTACGGAAGTATGACTACCAATACATAAAATAAATGCGTTTAAATTAAAACATCGTGGAGTAGCTCAGCAAATAAACTAACTTGCGACGCGATAAATTAGGTTAAAAGTCACGTAATGATTAAATATGGTTTTGCTCGTGTTAATTAGTGTCATAAGCTTCGCCGGGTGTCGATGTCACTGCAGTGACATGCAGCGCGACACTCTGAGTGACACAGGTCACTACACATGCCACTAGCGAGTGACACATGACGGTGGAAAACCGGACGTGCCACCGGAAGTGTCACTACACTCAGTGGCATCTGGACGTCAGAGATGTCGTGTCACTCCATGTTAAAACTGCTATAGGCGAATGTGCGTCCCTCACCTCAATGTCATAGATGTATAGATATACAATTATTCTGACCAGAAGGTAAAAGTCAATTTTTCACTCCTCTGGTTTAATGAAATGTATTTAATTATTATTATTATTATTATTTTTTTGGTATTTTTTAACTCTTTTTTTTTTTTTTTTTTTTTTAAACTCATTGTGTGCTTTTTAGTTATTATATATAGCTTCCCCCCCCTCCCGTTACGTTTCTTTAGTTGGTCTTGAAAAAAATCTACCGACATAAAATTCTGCAGCAGTCTTGTTTTTTTTTAGCTTATTGAGATTAACTAGTCGGTTTTAGTCCATTAACTCTATCTAGTGCACTGACTAGTGAACTATAGAGCTAATTGAGACACTGCCAGAGGTTTAGTTTGTATTCATTCATCTCTCTGTTGATTATTCTTCGCCTAAACACAGAGAAAAACTGCTGATGCGACTTTTGCCTCCATGTGACGCTATAATGAAAATGGCGTTTATTAAAGAGGAGAGTGAAGACCTGAGGATTGAAGAAACGTTCAGACGTGAAGACATCAGGATTGCAGAAGTGTTCTCGCTGAAACAAGAAGATCCCGAGGAACAAACAGGTTGGTTTTTTTTATTCCCGAAGCTCAACTCAGACATTTGATTCTCAGTTAGATCTGCGGCTCTACACAAACGAAGGAGGGATTTGACGAGTGTTGTTTATACTCCGAGTAGGGGAGTAAAATGCCTAAACATTCATTAATTTTGTGAAACACACTAGTTTCTTCCTAATTAAAATGAGTAAATAAAGCTATAATATTATATTCGAATTTTGTCTTGAACGTAACGTCAGGGGTTTATTTATTTTTATTTATATAAACAGGGTGTCCGCGAGGTAGTAAAAAATTTGCCAAAATTAAGGGCATTCAAAAATAACGTCATTTAACGAAGTATTACATTTTCGAGCCCAATTTTTAAAAAATAAATTTCCAGTTTGTGTTAAGTGCAGGCCTTTATTCTAAATTTTTCTCAGATTTATTTATATGTTGAGAGTAGGACCTGAGCGATATCATTCGCGCGCGCTGACTGGGCACCCGGGCCGGCTGGCTTGTGACCTATATATTTGGGAGCATTTGTGCGACTGCAAATAACGGCTGTGGCGCGTCCTGCTTTGATTTTTTTCTCAAACGTGCTGAATCAGTCTTCCCTGCCGCTATATTAGTTCATATTGGCTGTCAATCGATCAAGGCTTTCCGCTGTCAGATGACAGGGAGCTTTTGCGACCACGGGAAATGCAAACGGCCGAAGAGTGAAACGTTTACAGGTTTGCAAACCCCACCTAAAGTTACAAATAATGGCGCAGATGAGAGCGATCATGTGGTGAATGTCGATCCACCAGGTGGATGGATTCTTGATTTTTTAGTTGGACGTCAACAGTGTGTCAGAGTTAACGGTGCTCTTTCTGACTTCCAGTTTTGTTCCACTGGGTCACCTCAAGGCTGCTGCCTCTCACCTCTTTTGTTCATCATGTATACTAATGACTGTCGTAGTATTCACAGGGATTGTCATATCATTAAATATGCAGATGATTCTGTTATTGTAAGTCTCCTCCACGATCAGGATTTGGGGCATGGTCCTGCTGTGCAGGAGTTTACTTCCTGGTGTGATAGATTTTCTCTCCAGTTGAATGCAAGTAAGACAAAAGATATGGTGATAGACTACAGGAAGGCTTCTCCAACCCCAAACATAACTAATATTAAAGGCTTGGACATTGAAATTGTTGACACGCATAAATATCTAGGGGTTGTTATTGATAATATGTTGACATTTCAACCTAACACCCAGGCTGTATATAAAAAAGTCCAACAAAGACTGTTTTTTTCTGAGTAAACTTCATCATTTCAGGTTTCTACCTCTATGATGACGCTGTTTTATAAACAATTTATCGAATCTGTTTTATCTTTTTGCATTGTAGCTTGGTACGGCAATCTGAGTGTGTCAAGCAAGAACAGGTTAAGCAGCCTGGTGAAGGTGGCAGGCAAGATCATTGGTTTTAATCAGACTGGTCTAATGGTAATCTACCAAAATCATGTACTAAGGAGAGCTCAGGGTATCCTATGCACCCCGGATCACCCACTGTACTTTGTATTTCAACTGTTGCCATCAGGACGTCGTTTTAGGGTTCCTATTTGCAGGACAAATAGAACCAGAAATTCTTTTATAATGGTGGCCATTAGGTCATTAAATGAGTCCAGGGGGGAGGGGGATGTTTCTAGATATTGATGTATGGATGTTGTATAGTAGTATTTTTTAATGTGTACATGGAACTTCGCCTGTGTGTGGTACCTTGTTGCAATTTTAGTTTCCCTAACGGGATAATAAAGCTGAGTCTGAGTCTCAGCCGAGATTAATCGTGTGTTTTTCGGGGAAGGTGCTCGAATCTCGATGCGTTGCATTCACTGCGTGTTCAGCGCAAATGTCCGCTAAATGTGAAATCTAATACTGTACACATCATCGCCAAAGAAGCTCGCCTTTACTAAGTTTACATTGAAACTGCAGCTCATAACAAAGAATGGTATTGCACCAGTGGTCATCGCGAGAATCGGGCTCTGCCTGCTCATATATTGGGTCGGCTGACTCGCCTGCTTTTCCAAGAACACAGAAAAATGATCAGCTCCTAACGAGACTGAGCATTTGAAATGACACAAACCCAAACCAAAACTGGTAGTGGTAGGATTGAGACTTTTCTTCCTTTTTTGTCTATTCGTTCTTAAGACGTATATTGTTTTTCTATTTAATTACTGATGGCTAGGGGTGTAACGATACACTCAGCTCACGATACAATGTGTATCACGATTTAATGTTCCCGATTAGATATCCCTGCTGAAAAATCCAGCTTAAACCAGCCTAGGCTGGTTGGCTGGCTTTAGCTGGTCAACCAGGCTGGTTTTAGAGGGGTTTTGGCCACTTCCAGGCTGGTTTCCAGCCATTTCCAGCCTGGTCTTAGCTGGTCAGTCTGGGAGATGACCAGCTAAAACCAGCTTGACTAGCCTTGCAGGCTGGGAGCCCAGCCAAAACCAGCTATGTCCAGCTTAAACCAGGCTGGTCAAGCTGGTTTTAGCTGGATTTAGCTGGTCACTTTCCAGCCTGATGAGCTAAGACCAGGCTGGAAATGGCTGGAAACCAGCCTGGAAGTGGCCAAAACCCCTCTAAAACCAGCCTGGTCGACCAGCTAAAACCAGCCAACCAGCCTAGGCTGGTTTAAGCTGGATTTTTTAGCAGGGATGTATCGCGATATTTGGACATGGATATAAAAACAATAGCACAGTTCTTCCGGGCCGAGAATAGTATGTAATCGTGCCTCGCCATTCCTGGCACGGTGGAGAAACAACCGTAACCATACCGAACTCTTCTTAGAAGAGCGGCTATTGACATTGATGACACGCATGACATAAAATTTATGGTGCCTATATGCCACTGGTGCTGCGACAAGGACGTAAAAAGTATTAAGGGGTGCATCAAAGGCACACACAAGCCCCTTTTACGCATACAAACTTTTCCGGAAAATTACCGACAATTTTCCGTAAAGAAAACCCCTAACCCCTTCTATGTTTTCAAATACAAGCACAGCCGTTCAGAGGTCATTTCTGGTTAATGATGTCAAAATTAAGCAGTATTTTGGAACGGATGTGTGAATGGTCTTTTCCAGAAAAATTCCGGAACGTCTGTGCCCGTGTGAACAGCGCTTTTTTTGAAATTAACAGTAAAGTCGTTCCGCAAATTTTCCAGAAATTTACCTGTATCACTGTGAAAGTGGCTAATGAGTTCAATGTACTCAAATGGCCTCACAATCCCTAGAACTCAATCCAATTGAGCACCTTTGGGATGTGGTGGAAAGGGAGATTTGCATCGTGGATGTGCAGCCAACAAATCTGCAGCAACTGCGTGATGCAATCATGTCGATATGTAGCAAAATCTCTGAGGAATATTTCCAGTACCTTGTTAAATCTACGCCATGAAGGATTGAGGCAGTTCTGAAGGCAAAAGGGGTCTAACCTGGTACTAGTAAGGTGCACCTAAGAAAGTGTATTGTAGTAGTGTCTGGTGCAAGGCCAGCAGGGGGCGCCCAACCTGCGGTCTGTGTGGGTCCTAACGCCCCAGTATAGTGACGGGGACTCTATACTGCTCAGTGAGCGCTGTCTTTCGAATGAGATGTTAAACCGAGGCTCCGACTCTCTGTGGTCGTTAAAAATCCCTGGATGTCCTCCGAAAAAGAGTAGGGGTTTCACCCCGGCATCCTGGCCAAATTTGCCCACTGGCCTCCGTCCATCATGGCCTCCTAACCATCCCCATATCATAATTGGCTTCATCACTGTCTCCTTCCCACCAATCAGCTAGTGTGTGGTGTGCGGTCTGGCGCAATATGGCTGCCATCGCGTCATTCAGGTGGATGCTGCACTTTGCTGGTGGATAAGGAGACCCCCCCCCCCCCCCATTGTGTAAAGCACTTTTAGTGCCAAGAAAAGCGCTAGTAAGGAAGTATTATTATTATTATTATTATTAAACAGCGCTGATTGGCCATTGTGTTCAACAGAAATGCCTGTGATTGGCTGTAAAGGTCATCGATTCTCCATTCTTCACCACTGTTCATCGAGCGCAAACAGACACACGGATTTCAAAGTCACGTCTCAGCTGTTTAACATGTATTTTTATTATGTTGTTTGTAGAGGTGTGAACCTACACTGGTCTGACGGTTCGGTTACGATTATCATGCCGTCTATTCGGTTCAAAACAATATCTCGGTGCATTGACGATGCTTTTCATACACAGTGTTGTATTTTGGGAGGAGGCTATAACAAGCTGTCTGTATCAACACACACAGACACAGACACACAGCATCACACTGGCTGCGTCCGAAACCGCATACTTCCATACTATACAGTACGCTAAATCAGTATGCGAGCCGAGTAGCATGTCCGAATTCATAGAATTCGAAAATCAGTATGCGAGAAGTACCCGGATGACTTACTACTTCCGGCGAGATTCTGAAGTGCGCATCCCATGGATGCTGCGCTATCCCATGATGCCCCGCGAGAGAAATCATGAATGGAAGTGAGGCGACGCAACTGACGCAGGTAGGTCACATGACCATGACAACATGGCGGATGTAGTACGTCCGAATTCCATTCATACTTTTCACATTCATACTGTATAGAACGTACTTTTCTAACTGCCGAGTAGTACGTTTACATTCAAATGCAGTACCTACTGAGTAGTAGGCAGTTTCGGACGCAGCCACTGTCTTTCATTCACACACGTACACAAACATAGACAGCACCAAACAAACAAGCATGCGCGCTTGCTTGCTCGGGAGCGATATTGTGAGACCGCCCACTCCTGTTAAAATTACACCAGAGTTACCGACCACTCCCGCGATTTAATCGCAGAGAAATAGGGGCTTCTGTTGTAAGTGTCAGGGAAAAACTGTACAGAAAACACACATGCGCAGTGAAATTGTGCACAGTTTCTGCGTTGGCTCCTAGAGTGTTGTAAAAATCGCCTCCCTCGCGACAGAGCGCATATGAGGTGAATGACGTCAGTACATACTAACCGGTTATGATTATTACTGAACCGATACCAAATTGTCCGCGTCTGCATCGCGGTGAACCGAGGAAACAATTAATTTTGACACCCCTAGTTGTTGGTTTTAAGTCCGTACATATGTGGTTGTGGTTATGTATTTGTTTACGATATAAACACCATCTTGCTCTTTTTTTTTTTTTTTTAAACTCCAGATCTGACTGAACTAAAAAAGGAGCAGGAACAACTGAGGGATCCGATCAAGGAAGATCAAGATTTCAAAACTGAACACGAAGATTCCACTCACTCACAGACAGAAGTAATCCAGAGCTCTCTCACATGCAACCAATGCGGGAAAAGTTTCACCCACAAACAAAATCTGAGGGTCCACATGAGAGTCCACACTGGAGAAAAGCCCTACAGGTGCTCTCAATGCGGATTGAGTTTCACGCGTAAACAAACTCTCAACGGCCACATGAGCATTCACTCCGGAGTGAAGCCTTATCTGTGTGCCCAATGCGGACTGACCTTTTCATACCGGAAAAATCTTAATCTGCACATGAGAATTCACACCGGAGAGAAGCCCTACTCGTGCACCCGATGTGAACTGAGTTTTAGGAAGAAGCAATGTCTTAAAATCCACATGAGAATTCACACCGGCGAAAAGCCGTACCTGTGTGCCCAATGCGGACTGAGTTTTACGCACAAACAAACTTTTAACAGCCACACGAGGAATCACACGGGAGAGAAGCCTCACACGTGTGCTCAATGCGGATCGAGTTTTGCCACTAAGCAATCTCTCCGTATCCACACGCGCATTCACACCGGCGAAAAGCCTTACATGTGCTCCCAATGCGGGATAGGTTTCACACATAAAAATGCTCTTAATGTCCACTTCACTTCTCACACCGGAGAGAAGCCCTACATCTGCCATCAATGCGGATCTGGTTTCACACGTAAACATGCTCTTAACACCCACCTGGTAATTCACACCGGACAGAAGCCTCACAAGTGCTCTGAATGTGGACTGAGTTTTACGAAAAAAACGGCTCTTAATAGCCACGTCAGGATTCACAACGCAGTAAAGCCGTACACGTGCTCCCACTGTGGACAGAGCTTTAAGCACAAACAAACTCTTAATATCCATCGGAGAGTTCACACCGGAGAGAAGCCGTACTCTTGCACTCAGTGTGGACAGAGTTTTCCGCATAAACAGACTCTCCGTAGCCACTTGAGAATTCACACCGGAGAGAAGGCTTACGCGTGCTCTCAATGCGGAATGAGCTTTATGTATAGACGAGGTCTTAATGTCCATGTTAGGAGTCACTTCCAGTAATGCCGAGTTCAGACTGCATGATTTTGACTCACCGACAGGCTTTGAGAAATCGTTGACAATTTGGTGCTCGTTCACGTGAGTTATGCTGTGTTCACACCAGACGTGGAACGCGCGGATAAATCTTGCTATTCGCGTGTAAATAGCCGCGTGAACATTTGAGTTTACTCGCTTCATTTGCACGTCAAATCCGCCTCATTTGCGCATCAAATTCACTTCAGAACAGACGCGGATTTTGCGTGATGGGCAGGACTTCTGTCTGCCTGGTGCCTCTTTTGCTTCATAGCTAAATGGCTAACATGGATTTTATGAAGAAAATAACAGTGTTTATGTGCTTTATGAAGGCTGAAAAACAGCGTCGATACGTTTAGGGTTGTGTCTGAGTCCACTACATACTTTCAGAGGTGCATCCAGCTCTGTGAGCTCATTAACTTCTCCAGAAACTGAACCTGGCTGATGGAGGCTTTTTGCGGTGCTTCTGACTGAGCCCAGCCCAGTTTGATGAACTTGTTGTCGATGTCGGCTGTAGGATTTTCCCTGGGACACCCACAACAGGCGATACATCACAATCACGCCCCCACAAGAGCAAGCTTCTGATTGGTTAACGTGGCGCGAATGTGTATTGTAGTTTAGATTTTTCGAACTCAAGTGATTCGCGCAAAACACGTTAAGCATTTCAAACTCGCAAAACGCTCAATTCGGGCCGCGCCATTCGTGCAATTTGCGCCGCACAATGTCTATACGCGCGTTTGCATTGATTTAACATGTAAATCACTCGCGCTTGATGCGCGTTCCGCGCCTGTTGTGAATGCAGCATAACAATCACTTAGTGTGAACTATCGAAGACACAATCTGCGAGAATCATCAATGGGTCGCCAACAGTGCATCACAATGCATTTGCTACACAAGACATTCGATTATCATTCAAACAATTTACGTTTATATTATATACTCATGTAGTATTTATATATTAATTAATGTAAAGGATGAAGGAAAATGACGACTTTTACCAATAGATGTTCTTTAGTTAATCAAAACATAATTTTAATAATAATTGGCGGTTCATTCCTCTGTGGCGACCCGAGATTAGTAAAGGGACTAAGCTGAAAAGAGAATGAATGAAAAATTGCCACGTAATACGATATGTCAAACATTGTACTTCAAAATAAAGGTTTTCTTTTAATAACATTTACCTGTCAATGTTTGATTTGACTCGTCCAATTAGAATTACGCACCATCATCATGAAATAACTTCACTGTCTTTTAAGTGAGGGTTTTTGTTCTGGCTCAACAAAATGCCTCCTATTAAGGTGTTTTTCTGATGTTCTACCCTGGTACAAATGCGTGAAGGAGAGCAGTTCCAGCAAATCATCAGAGATACCCTAAGCCTAATGCATATTGAATGTTGCATATTAATTTTATGTTTGTAAATATATTCTAACCTTTATTTTACCAAGTAAAACACATTGAGATTAAAAATCTCTTGTACAAGAGCGTCCTGGCCAAGATTAGGCAGTACACATAAATCATTTTGTGATCTAGAATATATTATATAAAATACACACTTTATTACATAATAGATTTATTTAGATTAATTTATCGAATTAGTCAATTCATTTCAAAGCGATGACTTTTATTCTGAATTGGACTGTGACGTCATTAGCATATGCGCCGCGCTCCGGCGTCTGTTGTGATTCGGCTGAGAAAAGGTTCGTGTTTTTAACGGTTTAATTCGTTTTAATTGCTGGTTGATGCTGTTGAATGTTGTCTTTTCTTTATAAACGATATTGTTAAAGTAACATTACTTAATTATAAAGTCTAACGTGTGCTTTTTAATGGGGTTTTGTGTGAATAAAGCGCCTCTGTATGACAGAAGTGATGGAGATTTTTGAAACCTGCTGGTCAACTGAAAACGAAGAACAAACATTAACGTTACTTTAGTAAACAACCTGCGGTTTACACGAACAAACCTGTATAAAATATGTTCTATAATTATGCCTCAATAAGCCTTTTAATAAGTTGTAAGGTTATTTTTAATCATGTGTACTAATAATTATAATAAGTCTGTATTAAGGCTCTCACTCAGACTGACTCCCTCACTAGTGCACTGACTAGTGAACTAGTGGACAGACCGATTTAGTTAGCATTTATTCGTCTCTCTGTTGATTATTCTCCTCTTAAACACACAGAAAAACTCTGAAGTTCCATGTGACGCTATATTAAAGATGGCGTTTATTAAAGAGGAGAGTGAAGACGTGAAGATTGAAGAAACATTCACACATGAAGACATCAGGATTGCTGAAGTGTTCTCGCTGAAACAAGAAGATCCCGAGGAACAAACAGGTTGGTTTTCATTCTCAAAGCTGAACTCAGTCATTTGAATAGAGGTAAAGTTGGATTTATATTCGGTCATTCAGACTTTCCCCTTAATAATATAATTTCACCAAAGTAGTATTTGCAAACTCTAAATAGGGAAATCATATTAGCAGCCAATGACTATCAAAGTACAACATTGTTCACAGTCAAATAAACAGTGCTAGTGTTGTTTTCCAGTCACACTTGCATGCTAATTCAGATTGAATATTCAAAGTAACACATTAAACAATATAGAGACTTCTTAATGAACGAATGTCTGAATATAAAACTAACTTCACCTCTATGTCATTTGATTCTCAATCAGATCTGCAGATCTACACTAATAAAGGAGGATTTTGAGGGTGTTCTCATTATAGTTAAAGATTAAAAAGCCCAAACAATTATCTTATTCAACCCAAAAAGTTTCCTATTAAGAATTTATTATAAACAGGGTTCAACGCAAAGGTTTTTTTTTCTACTGGTTCAGATTTTTACTTGCCCAACCAAAAAAAAAAGTTAATAGCTATTTCTTAGCCACATACAGTATTTTAAATAACGTGTCAAAAGACAAATATAATTGTAATACTGTACATACCCTTTTTATTCAGCGTAACAAACTGACAATTTAAAAAAATACAATTGTGATGTGACTAAATTTGATAGTGTGTATGTATATAAGTTTACAGTACCGGTCAGAAGTGTAGGGTCAGTTTTATTACATTTTTTACAGTTTTTTTTTTAAGGAAAGCTATTGTTCCTCAAGGACATTTATTAAATGTAATTTTAGAAAAAATGTTAAATATTTATTGTAATTTATTCAATTTTAATGTAATTTAATTTATTAGTTATTTATTAAATATTTATGTAAAAATAACTGCTTTCTTGTTGTGTAAATTGCTTTTATTACTATAACTGTTAATAATAATAATAATAATAATAACAGCAATAATAATTAATATCAGAGTGATTTCTGAAGGATCACGTGACTCTGAAGACTGGAGTGATGAAGCTAAAAAATCTTTCAAATCACTGGAATAAATGATTAAATTAAATGATAAACTACTTTTAAACAGTTATTTTATAGTGCAATAAAATTTCACAATTTTACAGTTTGTTCTGTATTTATGATGAAATAAATGCAGCCTTGGTGAGCAGGAGTAGCTGATGTTAAAACATTTAACAATCATACTGACCCCAAACTTTTGACCAGTTGTGTATTTTATAAGTGAAAATGTGCACTTTAATTTCGACACCCACAGATATAGTCACCAAATATAAATCAGAGAGGTCAGACTCTCATACAGAGCCTCATTTCAGCTGTCAAGTTTTGTAAAAATCGATCTATAGAATTAATCTATCTATTAAGGAAATGTTGGCTAGAATTCTGCATTAGGCTTAAATTATAGAGAGAAATAACAGATGAGCTGAGACTGAATAAATCAGCTCAATCGAGCAGAGACCACCTCATTTAGGTGATTTCGGATCGATTGATTTTCATGTTGATCTGAGCCCGATTGCTGGATTCACATATGGCAAACAAACCGCGCTAATTACAGGGCAACGAGACAGATTCCGAAACAAACGTCTATGTGTGAAAGCACCCTAAGATTGTATTTGTATGCAACTGTCTGACAGTTGCAGCCAGGGTAAACTTTTGTGACAAGGCAACGCTGGCCCGAGCGTCTCGCACGCTGGCCATGAGGCACAGTCCTTATTGTCGAGCCCTGATATAGCTATAATGTTAAATCAGAATGACTTAAAACTAGAATCAGAAATGGCCAATAAAAAAAAAAAAACTAATAAAATACCTCATTTTCAGGGGTATAAATGCCATAATTGTTCTTTTGAGTGGAAGGAAAAAAAATGTAAAAAACATGCAATAGTTTCTACAAAACAAACACTAATAATTACAAAATAAAGAGCTAGACTCGTATCATTTCAGTGATCTAGCATATCATTTCTGTGAAGCTCCACAGGTTCAGGGAGAGCAGTGCAGCCTATAGGGTTTCTTTCTATTTTACATCTGATAAAATAAGAGGAATATTTAAAATAAATAAATGAATAAAAGGTCAATTATTTCAGAATTGAGTAATGCATGTTAGCTAGTTACTTATTCTTACCACTAGAAATGTCAAAAGTAAATCTAGAACCTTGCTCTGAGGTCAGGAACTGACTTACTACTGTTTCAGTTTAGTGCCGTCAGCTGACATTTTAACTGAAGTACACTGAAGTTTCCACTGTCACTTCCGGGGCCTAATCGGGGCTTTCTTGGGGCCAGTGGCCGGCCTTTTTTGGCCCGCCGAATACCTTGGGCCAAAGAGGGCCAGCTGGGGCTTCGGGGCGGAGTGAAAGGAGAGGCGGGCACAGTTTCCGATCGAACACGAGTACATGCGCCAAACACATAAACAAATAAATAAATAAGGAAAAAAAAACATCTAACCTTATAGTCTGGGGTCTTTTGCGTATGATCACCCTTATGTTTCCCTTTTAAATGTAAGGCTGTTGCATAAAATAATAAAGTAGTTTTAATTTATAGTGAAATTCTTTGCTGCCTCCTTGATGTTTCAATAACGCATAATAATCTTTACACCATATTAAAGACACAGCAGACAGTAAAGGTTTTCGGGAGTTTTTGTTAAGTTTAAAAGGTGTATTTGTGCACGTTTAAATGCCTGTATGTGTGTGCGAGATCGAGAAAAAAAAGAGCGCTCCCTTTATGCCAGGCCCGGATTGGCTAATCTGGAGAACCGGGAGAATTCCCGGTGGGCCGGTGCGTTTGTTTGGCTGTGAGGGCCCGTGTCCCTAGCTGCTTGCGCTCTCACCAGTCGCACTTTTTTCATTTATTTGTTTATTTGACCACAACCTCACTCTTTTTATTCATTATTTTGCCGCAGCTCCGCTCTTTTTGTTTATTTTCTCGCAGCCCCGTGAGCAAAATGCAGCCCTAAACAGCGGCACCTTAGTGAATATTAATTAATATTAATGAATATTACACCTGCTCAATGAAAATCAGATGATTCACTACATTAATAAATCTGACATAACTTGATCAGAAATCTAGAAAGGGGAGAAAAAAGAAAAAAAAAGAGTAGACATGAATAGCAGCAGTTAACTATGCATTCCTTAACAGTGCCATCTTGGTCTAGTGCAGGGGTTCTCAACTGGTTTGGCCATGGGACCCACATTTTTACATGGTCATCAAGCCGCGACCCAAATTTTTAGGATCTATAAAACAATTTTAGGAATTATAATTTGTATTTATTTGTTAACATAAACAAGCACTGATACATCAGAAGACTGACACATCATAAGAAATTTACCAAGACTTACAAATAAACACTATTTTATTGATGTCATTCAACAAAATAGATAAAATTATAGAAATATTACAAAGTAAAAACGACAAATATTGTTCATAATAAACTCTTAATAAAACATGTTTTCTGGTTTCTAAATGTTGTTTTAACATAGAAGGTTTTATGCTCTTTTATGAGAGCACCTCACTACATATGACACTGAGGCTTTAAGTCTTTTTTGTCGTCAATATATATATATATATATATATATATATATATCCATACTTAACATATTTGTGGTCGTACTTGCGCTTCGACATGTTTGTTGCAATAATTAAATGAAATTTCACTTGTCAAACGGTAGGGTTGTCGCGCACGCATTTCAAAATAAAAGTCTGGTATAAGCAAAATAAGTACAAAATCAAACTTTTGTTGTTGTTTTTTGACCACACACTCCGCGACCCACTGAAAATGTTCCCGCAACCCACCTGTTGAGAAACACTGGTCTTGTGGCTATAGCATTACGTTAGGATGCTGCCGATCCGAGTTCGGACCCCAACAGCATGTAACATCATTTTTTCAGTTTCAGTGTTAAGACATAAAATACTGTTTGGGTTACTTATGTAGGGGTACATTTTTTTTTGACGGTGACAACAATTACAAAGGACTGGGTATCTATAAAGAATTAATGTTCTCATATTTATGATAAACATTTCAAGTTCTAAAGCAGCCGTGTCCTTGAAAAAGACGTGTTAGTGTCATTAGAAACTGAATTGGAGAATGACGTTAGTTTAATATAGTCAGTCGTCGACTGAGGTGGGCCGGTCTAAGGCTTAGAGAGCTAAAAAGGAGTCCCACTCCGTCCCTGGTTGATGCTACACGGCTTTTTTTATTATTTATTTTGGAGATAATAATACACAATATGAATACAACAGAAAGACATAAAACTTAACAAATTACGTGCCATTAAATATAGTTTAAAGAATTACGAATATCGGATATAATAAAGTCACATTAATGTGTCCACAGCAGAATAGTCGGAAATGAGCATATTATGCTACCATACATCAGTACAGTATACAGCAGGGCTATTCCATTAGTTTGTCATGGGGGCCAGTTCATGAAAAGCATCCCAAATGAGGGGCCGGAGAGATATGACTAGCATTATGAGTGATGACACAACAGCATATAAGAGCCCGTATGCTGTATTTTTGCTCCTTAAGACCCCCACGTTGGCTTTTTCTGAATTAAAATGTTAATATATTGTACTTTGAAACTACATAGTATCAGTGCATCGTACAATAGGCTTTTTCCAAACATATTCAAATGTTGTATTATTAAAGCACAACAAAAGCTGTGCATTGCTCAAGTAGGCTTCTTCTGCATTCAGACACATTCATAGGTTGTGTTTTGAACTGCGTAACAATTAGGGATGCAACGATTATAGACTTTCATTGTACAATTATATAGTCTGAAGAATAATGGTTGTCACGATTATTATGCATTTATTAAATTCAAAACACTACTAGTTTAGACAATCACAGGAAAATGTTGTTTATTGCTGCCCAGTAACCAAATACAGCAGAAAAAAATTATAATAAAAACAAACAATAGTCCATTTCTGTCTTGGCAAATTTTCTGATTTAAACATGAGTGATTAATTTTACAACAAAAGTAAATGACAGAACAATGAATAAATAAATTAAAATAGGAATAAATAAAAAATACTATCTGTCTAATGTTAATTTAAGCTATATATTAGCTAGGAATTTAAATTAACTGTAGTAGTATGTAGTATGTAGCCATACATTGTATATTGGCGATTGACCACAAGGTGTCAGTAGGAGACTATATAACTGTGGCTTCACTGCATGGAGTAATGCTGCGTTCACACCAGATGCGGAACGCACGTAAAGCGCGAGTGATTTACATGTTAAGTCAATGCAAACGCTCGAATAGACATCCTGCGGCGCGATACGCGCTAATGGCACGGTGCGAATGACGCAAATTGCACGAATGGCGCGGGACGAATTGAGCGTTTTGCGCGTTTGACGCGCTTAACAAGCGTTTCGCGCGAATCTCTCAATTTTGAAAATCTGAACTTCAGCGTACATTCGCGCCGCGTTAACCAATCAGAAGCTTGCTCTTGTGGGGGCGTGATTGTGACGTAGAACCTGTTGTCGGTGTTCCGAGGGAAATCCTCCAGCCTTCACCGTCAACAGTTCATCAAACTGGGCTGGGCTCAGTCAGAAGCACCGCTGAAAGCCTCCGTCATCCAGGTTCAATTTCTGGAGGAGTTTATGAGCTCACAGAGCTGGATGCACCTCTGAAAGGATGTAGTGGACTCAGACACGACCCTAAACGTATCAACGCTGTTTTTCAGTCTTCATAAAGCACATAAACACTGTTATTTTCTTCATAAAATCCATGTTAGCCATTTAGCAATGAAGCTAGAGTCACTGGGCAGACAGAAGCCCTGCCCATCACGCGAATCCGCGTCTGTTCTGATGTGAATTTGACACGCGAATGAAGCGAGTAAACTCAAATGTTCACGCGGCTATTTACGCGCGAATAGCGCTATTTATCCGGGCGTTCCGCGTCTGGTGTGAACACAGCATGAGACAGTGTTGGTAGGAAGCACACAGTTTTTGATCGTAACTGAGCGTAACGTAACGCAACTCAAGGTAACAGAGAAGTGTGCATATATATTAAGGAAAGTGAATAAGTAATTCTGTTGATTGGAAAATAAAGACGTTTTTATTTGCATCTATTTTGCCTACGGACTTTGATTTTTTACTCGTACAAAACTGCTCACTCTACCAACAGTAGCGGCAATTGGAAAGCCGCTACATGAACTATTGTTATTATCTGCGTTCATACATACATAATCATTTTAATCATTTGTAATAATTCGTCGAACGTATCTTTTGTTTACATTGCACTGAAGGTCTCGCACAACTCTCACTACTACAGCGTGAGTGAACCTGGAGGTCCACTTGCAAGCCGTGCGCACACGTGTCCATTGAAAATAATGAACTTGTTTGCGGAAAAGACGCAATATGTAAACGGCTCACTGCTATGGTCAATCCTGTATGCGTGCGTATTAGCCTTGGTGTACAAGCTCGGAACTTTTAACTAGCGCACAGGTGGCATAATAACTTTGTTTAGTTGCAGCAGTTTCATTCAGTGCAACAGAAACGCGGAGTTGAGAAGCCTTTACGATTAAAGCGCGGTTAATAGTGAAATCGGCTAATCAGTGCGTCCCTATTAACAATATCAGTGTCATTCTACGAAAGGACTTTTCTACAAACATATCCAAATGTTTTCGGCTGCCCGCGCTCTCTTAATGTCAGGTGAGTCACGCTCTCCTTCAACTGCAGCTTGTGCTGTATTGAACAGACGCACGTCACTTCATAGCTATAGTAGCTATTTTTCGACTGAACTAAATTTATTTTTGATGTCTTGGTCTCACTATTTGGAGAGTGGAAACAAATTGCCTCGGGGGCCGGGTTCAGCCTACGGGCTGCCAATTCAGCCCTGCTCTACAGGTTCAGGGACATTAAGCGAGTGGCGCGGGCAGCCGAAAACATTTGAAAATGTTTGTAGAAAAGGCCTTTTGTAAAATGCACTGATATCGATATTAGGAATGCAACGATTAGCCGATGAACTGCACTTTAATTTGTCACGGTTAATTAATTGTAAATTCTTTAGCACAGAACAAAACTGCTGCAACTAAACAAAGTTATGCCAACTGTACGCTTGTTTAACGTTCTGAGCTTGTACACCGAGGGCAATATGCAGGCACGTTGGATCAACTATAGCAGCGGGTCATTCACATATCGCGTCTTTTCGCGTGCAAGTTTTTTATTTCTAATGTAGGAATATATGCGCGCACAAGCAGAGCAACGCGCTCGTGGCTTTTCGGCCGCACTCAGTAAAAAACATCTGGCGCTGTAGCGGTGAGAGTTGTGCGTGCCATTCAGTGCAACATAAACAAAAGATATGCTAGACTAATTATTATTAAATTGATTATTTTTGTATGAACGCAGATGGTAACAGTTAATCTAAATACTTAAATTTACATTAGACGTGATAATCGTGAAACCATGATTATTCTTCAGACTATAATCGTACAACCAATATCGTTGCAGCTCTACCGTTATGCAGTTTAAAACATAACATATGAACGTGTCTTAGTGTAGAAGTCTACTTGAGCAATGCGCTGCTTTTGTTGTGCTTTAAAAATACAACACTTGAATATGTTTGTAAAAAAAAAGCCTATTTTTACTATGCACTGATACTTATGTAGTTTTAAAATATTAACATTTTAATGTAGAAAAAGCCAACGTGGGGGTCTTAAGGAGCAAAAATACAGCATATGGGCTCTTATACACTGTTGTGATATAAAGCGCACATAAATTATTTAAACGCAAAACCGAGAAAACAGCTATTTACAAGCGCGTATTGAACCGTGGAGGTCGTACCGTACGGTTCAATATTATATTGGGAACCGTGGCATCACTCATATTGCAAGTCATATCTCTCCCACCTCTCATTTGGGAGGCTCTTCATGATCTGGCCCTTATGACAAACTAATTGAATAGCCCTGCTTTAACTTTATAAACAGTTGTTAATAAACAATTGTAGTCAAATAAATCAATGGAGCATAAAGGTGCAACAGAACTCGGATAAGCACAGAAGAAACAAAGCTTGAAAAAATAAATTACGCTGCTGTTTTCAGACACAGGCTTCAGCCACTGTTTAAACTCGTCTTTCTTCAACCAGGAGTTTGCAAATTTACATTTTCCCATCTGTTTCGCTCGATGGTTTCGTTACATGTGGAGAGCGTCACAGCACCTTCCTGCGTTTGACGCAAATTACGTGACATCACCCGGATGGAGGAGCCAGCCCAAATCAATCACATGGATCAAGCATGTCTTTGTTAATAATAGAAAATATATATATATTCAAACTTTTTTGGAGTAAAACACACTGGTCACCGCTTGAACAAAATTTAAGACCTTGTAAAAACAAGATTTAAGATTTTTTGATACCTTTTAAGAGCCTTAATTTTCTCATAATTGATTTATCTACTTTATAAGACCTCGCGGACACCCTAAAATAAAATGTTGATATATATAAAATGGCTGAAATATTACACAGAGTAGCCTATATTCTGCTAAATCATTTTCTGTTGATGACCATCCATATTGCACCGTAAGTTTCACTTTTATTCATTTAATCAGCTACTTTGACCACAATGAGCCAGGCTTTACAAACTATTTGCAGTCGAAAGGATGAGAGAACAGAAAATTATTGTGAGAATAATGTATTAGTCTGTGCAGCCGGCGCGTGAACGAAGAGCTTGATGCATCACTGAGACAGCGCAGAGCCCTCCGGTATCTGCGGTCACAAAGGGGGAAAAAACAGTGCGTTGAGGATCTGTCCAATGTGTTATTGAGTCTTTTCTCATTTAAAATTCAAGGTAGGCCTACTTTGGGTGTGAAGAGCAGGTAATAACCCTCTCTACTCCAGTGTTGCGAATGCAATCTGCTGATCTAACAGCGCAACATGATTTAGAAACAGCAATGAACTCCTTGTTTCAGGTCAAAATGAACCCATTTAATGCAAAACTTTTTCTCCACTGACTATAAGGCGCACCTAAAAGCCTTAAACTTTGTCATAAAACGGCCGTGCGCCTAATAATCCGGTGCGCTTTATGTGTGCACGGAGTTCAAAAATCTGTAAAAAAAAAGTTGTGTGATTTCGAAAAGCGCTCCGCTTGATTGGCTGTCGGAGCATTTCCCGCCGACACAGAGACGTAAAACGTACACTCCGTATGCAGCAGCAATAAATCAATCAAAACCACATATGTTTGTCTAATGATCCCCGAAAATGGCACCAGTGAAGAGACATGCTTACGACGCACAATTCAAACTACAAGCTACTAGTTACGCGGTTGTAAATGGGAATAGAGCAGCTGCGAAACAATTCCACATAAATGAATCTGTGGTTCGGAAGTGGAGGACACAAGAAAATGAACTGCGCCAAGTTAAGAAGACAAAACAGAGTTTCCGCGGGAACAAAGCAAGGTGGCCAGAGTTAGGAAACCAACTTGAATAAATTCGGAGCTTGCTGTCATTCCGGGAGGACTAACAAAAGAACTCCAACCGCTGGATATTGTTGTAAACAGGGCGTTTAAAGTGAAGTTGCGAGCTGCGTGCGAGCAATGGATGACAGACGGCGAACACACTTTTACTAAGACTGGTAGGCAGCACCGGGCGAGTTACGCCACCATATGTAAATGGATTGTGGATGCCTGGGCTAAGGTGTCTGCTTTAACTGCTGTCCGAGCTTTCGCAAAAGCCGGCATCATTGCTGAACAGCCACCCGGCAATGAGACTGACTACGACAATGATGAAACTGCCCAGCTGTTCAATTCACACACAGAAGATGAGGACTTTGATGGATTTGTGGAAGAAGACTGATTCAAAAAATAATAATAATGTGAGTGTATTGTTAAATAGTACAATAAAGTTCAACTAAAATATGTTAACTGTTTTGCTTCCATTACCTTTTTTTTTGCAGACAGTGTAGTTTAGCGTGCGCCTTATGTATGGGTTAAGTGCAGAAATAGACCCCGTATTTGAGACTGCGTCTTATAATCCGGTGCGCTTTATAGTGCGGAAAATACGGTACTTGTATTAACAGGAACAATAAGTCTTAGAGAGTTTCTTGTGTTGTCATGAACGTGGAGTTTGAATTGCGAATGAATGAAGAATGATTGACAGGCGCAGCGGAGAGAAGCGCTGAACTGAACATGAATTTAAGCACTTGAACATTCATCTGTGCTTCACGTTAAACTATAAAATGGCTTCAGAACATTTGAGATATAGTAGCCTACATGACTACTTTCTAGTGCCTTATAATAGGCTACCTTCGTGGCTTTTGTTGGCCTATAAATTACACAGAATATAGCGCATGCGCAAGAACCAATTGGCCGATACCCGATCCAGAAAAAATATGCGGTATTGAACCGATATCCGATCCAAGTATCGGGATTGGTGCATCCCTACTAAAGATTAGAGGTAGCAGATGTTTTGGTAGTATTAACATCTTGGTTTTAACGTCGGTCATTGTTTTGTCTCTTTATCTCAGATCTGACTGCCGTAAAGGAAGAACCGACTGAGCAGATTAAGGAAGAACAAGAGTTCAAAACTGAAACCGAAGACTCAGAGACCGAAAAAAGAGACCAAAAGAGTGATTTCTCGTGCCGACTCTGTGGAAGGAGTTTCAGTAGCAAAAAAAACCTTAAGGTCCACATGAGAATCCACACCGGAGAGATGGCGTGCAAACAGTGCGGTAAGGTATACAGTCGAAAACACAACCTCAAAAAGCACATATGCCGACACATCTGCAGCACATGTGGAATGAGCTTCACGCACAAGACGAGACTCGACGTCCACATGAGAATTCACACCGGAGAGAAGCCCTTCACATGCAGCGAGTGCGGCGTGAGCTTTAAGCACAAGCAGACTCGCAAAATCCACATGAGGATTCACACCGGAGAGAAGCCGTACACGTGCGCTGAATGCGGAGCCAGTTTTGGGTACAGCCGAAGTCTCAAAGACCACATGAGAGTTCACGCCGACGTGAACCCCTACACCTGCCACCACTGTGGAAAAGAATTCTGCCGAAAAGGATACCTAAACATCCACATGAAGATTCACACCGAAGAGAAGCTTTTGTCCTGCCAGCACTGTGGAAAGTGTTTCTCGTATCAAAATGAACTGAAAGAGCATTCGCTAACTCATTTCGACTTCTAAGAGGTTTACTTAAAGACATGACTTGCAGATTAATATGGAGAAAAAAATGTATTAGGCCTAATTAAATTTTTAAAAAGGCATAACAGTAAACCAGGGTTTTCAAAAAGCACTTGGAAGCCCCTCAGCTCTATTTTCACACTTATTTAAAGGGGACCTATTATGCTTATTTTTACAAGATGTGAAGTCTCTGATGTCCCTAGAGAGAGTGTGTGTGTGAAGTTTCACCACATTAAATAATGTCTTATAACTCTTTAATTTTTCTCCTTTCAGGCTTTGATCCTAATGGTGGAGTTTTGGTGACTGTCACTTTAAATTCAAATGAGATGTGCTATGGAGTCCATTTAGGGCCATATATACTTGCAAAATAAAATAAAAGAACTGCAAAGGGAAAATCAAGTTTTGAGATATAAAAATTTGCAAACAAAAAGAACCTAAAATATTTGCAAGAATTTATTTTTTTTTTTTTGCAAAACTTTTTTAAAGCATAAAGGCTGATACTTCTGCGTCAAACACCGGCGTATGCTACGGCGCTGACGCATAGCCCTTCGCCGTGGCCGTCGCCGTTACTGACGTGCACCTCTCAAAAAATGTAACTACACGTCGCAACGACGCGTAGCGCAAGCTCTGCGATTGGTCGGCTTGGTAGCGCTGACGTGTCTGGGCGGGACTGAGAGCCGCGCGAATGGCGCGAGCGATTGTTTACAAGTGTGGAGTCCCGTGAAGGAGCTCCGGATGGAAAGTTTTGTTTTTTGTTTACCTCTTAGTTAAAGTTGTTGCACGTCCGCCGGTTCCTGCCTCAAAATGAGCGAGTTTGAGCCACTTGTACATCACGGAAGTGTTCAGGAAAAGCAAAACATCAGCGAAGAAACTCGACACAGAGGAGCATTAACACCTCACTGCCCACTAGCGTTTCGGAAGTGTTAATGCAGACCAACAGAGACAGCGCGCAGCAGTATAAATGCACAGCCACGCGCGTTGCCTGCGCCGTGGGTTACGCCGGTCACCTGACACAGAAGTATAAACCAGGCTTAACTCATCCAGTCAATTGCGATGCGGTTTTGACTTTGCACTTCACGTGTCTGCGCATTTCACGTTGTGGCACTGATTTGACAAGGGGAGCGGAGTCGAGGGAGTTTGGGTGTTTACGGCAGGCCCAAACCTTTTTTTGTTTTGTTTTATATATATTTATTTTTTAGGGGTTTTCACCTTTATTGATGGGACAGTGGAGATATAGAGACAGGAAAGTGTGGGGAGCAGAGATAGGGGAAGGATCAGCAAAGGACCTCGAGACGGGAATCGAACTCGGGTCGCTGCGAGCACCTCGGTGCTATGTGTCAACGCACTAACCACTAGGCCACAGGTGTCAAACTCAGTTCCAAAAGGGCCGCAGCTCTGCACGGTTTCGTTCCAACCCTAATTAAACACACCTGATCAAACTTATTGAGTCCTTCAGGCTTGTTTGAAACCTACAGGTAAGTGTG